>NC_082375.1:624272-679394 GCF_027477595.1 Haemorhous mexicanus | reverse complement strand
CCCCAACCCCCTTTTTAACCCCCCCAAATCCCCCTTTAACCCCCCCAACCCCCTTTGAACCCCCCATCCCCTTTTTAACCCCCCAAAATCCCCCTTTGAACCCCCCCAATCCCCTTTGAACCCCCCCAATCCCCTTTTTAACCCCCCCATACCCTTTTTAACCCCCCAAATCCCCCTTTAACCCCCCCCAAATCCCCCTTTAACCCCCCCAAATCCCCTTTGAACCCCCCCAATTCCCCTTTTTAACCCCCCAATCCCCTTTTTAAACCCCTCCAACCCCCTTTGAACCCCCCCAATTCCCCTTTTTAACCCCCCAAATCCCCTTTAACCCTCCTAATTCTCCTTTTCAACCCCCCCAAATCCCCTCTAACCCCCCAAATCCCCCTTTAACCCCTCAACCCCCTTTTTTAACCCCCCAAATCCCCTTTGAACCCCCCAATTCCCCTTTTTAACCCCCCAATCCCCTTTTTAACCCCCCAATCCCCTTTTTAACCCCTCCAACTCCCTTTGAACCCCCCAAATCCCCTTTAACCCCCCAAAAATCCCCCTTTGAACCCCCCCAATCCCCTTTGAACCCCCCCAATTCCCCTTTTCAACCCCCCCAAATCCCCTCTAACCCCCCCAAATCCCCTTTTTACCCCCCAAATCCCCCTTTTTACCCCCCCAACCCCCTCTGAACCCCCCCAAGCCCCCCCCGAGCCCCCCCCCGAGCCCCCCCCGGGCCCCACCGGCGGCGATGGCGATGGCCCGAGCCTCCACTTTGTCCCCCATCTTCCTGACCACGTCCGGGCGCGGCCCCACGAAGCGAACGCCGCGTCCAGGCAGGCCTGGGCGAAATCCGCGCGCTCCGACAGGAACCCGTACCCGGGTGGATGGCGTCCACCTCGTTCTCCTGGCAACGGGGCACCGGGGGGCTCGGGGGGCGGCCAGGGCACCCCCGGGGCCACCAGGGCACCCACAGGGCCACCACGGCTCCCGCGGGGCCACCACAGCTCCCCCAGGGCCACCACGGCTCCCACGGGGCCACCAGGGCACCAGCGGGGCCACCACAGCTCCCACGGGGCCACCACGGCACCCGCGGGGCCACCACGGCACCCCCAGGGCCACCAGGGCACCCATGGGGCCACCACGGCTCCCACGGGGCCACCACGGCACCCGCGGGGCCACCACGGCTCCCACGGGGCCACCACAGCTCCCCCAGGGCCACCACAGCTCCCCCAGGGCCACCACGGCTCCCACGGGGCCACCAGGGCACCCGCGGGGCCACCACGGCTCCCCCAGGGCCACCAGGGCTCCTGCGGGGCCACCAGGGCACCCGTGGGGCCACCAGGGCACCCACGGGGCCACCAGGGCTCCTGCGGGGGCACCAGGGCACCCCCAGGGCCACCACGGCACCCCCAGGGCCACCAGGGCACCCACGGGGTCACCAGGGCACCCGCGGGGCCACCACGGCTCCCACGGGGCCACCAGGGCTCCCACGGGGCCACCACGGCTCCCACGGGGCCACCAGGGCACCCCCGGGGCCACCAGGGCACCCCCGGGGCCACCACGGCTCCCCCAGGGCCACCAGGGCTCCTGCGGGGCCACCAGGGCACCCACAGGGCCACCACGGCTCCCACGGGGCCACCACGGCACCCGCGGGGCCACCATGGCACCCACAGGGAATTTGAGGCCACCACAGGGCCACCACGGCTCCCACGGGGCCACCCACGGCTCCCGCGGGGCCACCATGGCTCCCACGGGGCCACCAGGGCACCCACGGGGCCACCAGGGCACCCGCGGGGCCACCACGGCACCCGCGGGGCCACCAGGGCTCCCACGGGGCCACCACGGCTCCCACGGGGCCACCATGGCACCCGCGGGGCCACCACAGCTCCCGCGGGGCCACCATGGCACCCCCAGGGCCACCACGGCTCCCCAGGGCACCCATGGCACCACCACAGCTCCCCCAGGGCCACCACAGCTCCCCCAGGGCCACCATGGCTCCCACGGGGCCACCATGGCACCCACGGGGCCACCACGGCTCCCACGGGGCCACCAGGGCACCCGCGGGGCCACCACGACACCCCAGGGCCACCAGGGCACCCACGGGGAATTTGGGGCCACCACAGGGCCACCACGGCTCCCACGGGCCACCACGGCACCCCCAGGGCCACCACGGCTCCCACGGGGCCACCATGGCTCCCACAGGGAATTTGGGGCCACCAAAGGGCCACCACGACACCCCTAGGGCCACCAGGGCACTCACGGGGAATTTGGGGCCACCACAGGGCCACCACGGCACCCACGGGGCCACCAGGGCACCCATGGCACCACCAGGGCACCCCCAGGGCCACCATGGCACCCACGGCGCCACCAGGCACCCACGGGGAATTTGGGGGGGGGGGGAGGCACGGGGCCACCCCGGTGTCCCCAGAATCCCCCCCCCCCAAAGGGACACGGGGGGGTCACGAGAGCATCCCCTCGTGGGGTCAGGGGACACCCCCAATGTCCCCAGGTGTGTCCCCAGGTGTGTCACCCTCCCCAGTATCCCCCTCCCAGTGTCCTCAGGTGTGTCCCCCCACATCCACAGGTGTACCCAGCTGTCCCCCCGTGTCCCCAGGTGTCTCCTAAGTGTCCCCAGGTGTATCCCAGGTGTGTCCCCCGGGTGTCCCCAGGTATATCCTAAGCATCCCCAGGTGTCCCTAGCTGTATCATAAGTGTCCCCAGGTGTCCCCCAGCTGTCCCCCCCGTGCCCCCAGGTGTCCCCCCGTGCCCCCAGGTGTCCCCAGGTGTCTCCCAGGTGTCCCCAGGTGTCTCCCAGCTGTCACCCCCATGCCCCCAGGTGTCTCCCAGGTGTCCCCCTGTGCCTCCCAGCTGTCCCCCCGTGTCCCCAGGTGTCCCCAGGTGTCCCCAGGTGTCTCCCAGCTGTCCCAGCTGTCCCCCCAGGTGTCCCCAGGTGTCCCGGTACCTGTGCCACGCGGATGATGTCGGGGATGTGCAGGTAGGCCTGCACGGGGGGCAGCCCCCTCCCCACCAGGTACGCCTCGTCCGCCTTCTGCCGGTGCATCTGCCCCGTGTCCTGCTCCGAGTACACGGCCACGGTGCGGATCCCCAGCTCCGTGCAGGCCCGGAACACCCGGATGGCGATCTCACCTGGGGACAGGGACAGCTCAGGGACACCCTGGGGACACCCTGGGGACATGGGGACACCCTGGGGACACAGGGACACAGGGACAGGGCCACCGTGCGGATCCCCAGCTCCGTGCAGGCCCGGAACACCCGATGGCGATCTCACCTGGGGACACGGGGACATTGGGGACATGGGGACAGGGCTATGGGGACATGGGGACACCCTAGGGACACTGGGGACAGGGACACAGGGACAGGGACAACCGTGCGGATCCCCAGCTCCGTGCAGGCCCGGAAACACCCGGATGGCGATCTCACCTGGGGACAGGGGGACACTGGGGACATGGAGACACCCTGGGGACACCCTGGGGACATGGGGACACCCTGGGGACAGGGACACAGGACAGGGACAGGGACATGGGGACAGGGACAGATGCCCAGCTCTTTGCAGGCCTGGAACACCCGGAGGCTGACTTCACCTTGGGGACATGGGGACACCCTGGGGACACTGGGGACAGGGACACAGGGACATGGGGACACCCTGGGGACATTGGGGACAGGGACACGGGGACATGGGGACACCCTGGGGACATTGGGGACAGGGACACGGGGACATGGGGACACCCTGGGGACACTGGGGACAGGGACCCAGGGACATGGGGACACCCTGGGGACACGGCCACCGTCCGGATCCTCAGCTCTGTGCACGCCCAGGACACGTGGGTGGTGACTTCACCTTGGGGACACTCTGGGACATGGAGACACCTTGGGGACACTTGAGGACATGGGGACACTCTGGGGACACTCTGGGGACAGCTGCTTGGCAACCTCACCTGGGGCCACCACGGGGTCGGGGGGGGGGGTTCAAGGGACATTGGGGGGCTCAGGGGACACAGGGGGGGACAAGGGGGGGTTTGAGGGGTCCTGGGGGGGGTCTTGGGGGACCAGGGGGGCTTGGGGGGTCTCAGGGAGGTCAGAGGGTATTGGGGGGGGTCTCAGGGGGTCTCAGGGGGGTTTTAGGGGGTCTCAGGGGGTCTCAGGGGGTTGAGGGGGGGTCTCAGGGGGGGGTTCAGGGGGGGTCTCAGGGGGGGTCCCGGGGGTCCCCCGGTGCTCACCCCGGTTGGCCACCAGGACCTTGCGCAGGGGCCGGGCGGGCCCGGGGGGCTCAGGGGGTTCAGGGGGGTCTCAGGGGTTGAGGGGGGGTCTCAGGGGGTTCAGGGGGGTCTCAGGGGGTCCCGGGGGGGTCTCAGGGGGTCTCAGGGGGGGTCCCCCGGCGCTCACCCTGGTTGGCCACCAGGACCTTGCGCAGGGGCCGGGCGGGCCTGGGGGTCTCAGGGGGTTCAGGGGGGGTCTCAGGGGGTTTCAGGGGGGTCTCAGGGGGGTCTCAGGGGGGTCCCCCCGGTGCTCACCCCCGGTTGGCCACCAGGACCTTGCGCAGGGGCCGGGCGGGCCCGGGGGGCTCAGGGGGTTCAGGGGGGGTCTCAGGGGTTTGAGGGGGGTCTCAGGGGGTCCCGGGGGGGTCTCAGGGGGTTCAGGGGGGGTCTCCCGGTGCTCACCCCGGTTGGCCACCAGGACCTTGCGCAGGGGCCGGTAGCTGACGGGCTGGGCGGGCCCGGGGGGCTCAGGGGGTTCAGGGGGTCTCAGGGGGGTCTCAGGGGGGTCTCAGGGGGTCCCGGGGGGGTCTCAGGGGGTTCAGGGGGGTCTCCCGGTGCTCACCCCGGTTGGCCACCAGGACCTTGCGCAGGGGCCGGTAGCTGACGGGCTGGGCGGGCCCGGGGGGCTCAGGGGGTTGAGGGGGGGTCTCAGGGGTTTGAGGGGGGGTCTCAGGGGGTTGAGGGGGGGTCTCCCGGTGCTCACCCCCGGTTGGCCACCAGGACCTTGCGCAGGGGCCGGTAGCTGACGGGCCGGGCGGGCCCGGGGGGGCCCCGGAGCAGCCGCAGCCCCAGGAGGGCGCGGCCCCCGCGGGGGCGGCACAGCTGGAACATCTGGGGGGGGAAGGGAAGGAAAATTGGGGGGGGGGGTCAGGCAGTGCAGCCCCGACCCCCCCCCCCCTCCAGAGGAGAATCCCCCTCCCCCCCCCCCCACTCCCCTCTGCCCCAGTGACCTTTGACCCCCCCTGGACTCAAAAAGCCCCCGGGCCTCCCCTCCCCCTCCCCCGCTCCCCTCTGCCCCAGTGACCTTTGACCCCTCCCCCGCTTTGATCTCCCTTTGCACGGGGGTCTCGCCCCAAAAATCCCCCCAAAATCCCTCCCCCCCTCAAATCCCTGTAAAAATTCCCCCAAAAATCCCCAAAATCCCCCTCAAAAATCCCCAAAATCCCCTAAAACCTCCCCAAATCCCCCCCCCACCCCCCCCCCCCGCGCCAGGATTTTTACACAACGCCCCCTCCCCACCCCCCCTTGCACACTCAGGGTCCTGCCCGGGCCTGTCCCCCCTTGCACAACCCCCTCCCCTTGCACAACCCCCTCCCCCCTTGCACAATCACCTCTTGCACGGGAGCCCCCCCACCCCCACCTCTCCCATCCCCCCCGCCCCCCAATTCCTCCGGGACCCCCCCCTTGCACAAATCCTCCCCCCCATTTGCACAGGTGCCCCTCCCCCCCCTGCACGACCCCAGCCCCCCCCGAGCCCCCCCCCCAGCCCCGATACCGTGGCCGTGCTGTCCCCTCTCTGTCCCCTCTCTGTCCCCGGTGTCCCTCTGTCCGGTGTCCCCTCCCCTCCCTCCCGAGCCCCTCGCCGGTCCCGACCCTCCCCCCCCACCCCGGGGCTCCCCCCGCCCCCTCCCCGGTGAATCATTGACCGGGGGGGGGCAAAGTCCGCCCGGGCCCGGGGGACAAACTGGGGGGGAAATGGAGCAAACTGGGACAAACTGGGGCTCCGGCTCCATAGGGGGGGCGCGCACGGGGGTCTCCGACCCTACAGGGGGGTCAAGGGGGGGTCTTGGGCCTTATAGGGGGTCCCCTAGGGGGTCCTGTAGGGGGTCCCAAATCCCACAGGGGGTCCCATAGAGGGTCCTGTAGGGGGTCCCACAGGGGGTCCCATAGAGGGTCCTGTAGGGGGTCCCATAGGGGGTCCCAAATCCCAGGGGGTCCCATAGAGGGTCCTATAGGGGGTCCCATATGGGATCATACAGGGGGTCCCAAAGTCCATAGGGGGTTCCATACTGGGTCCCAAACCCCCCAGGGGGTCCCAGGCCCCATAAAGACCCTGAGGACCTACAGAGGGTCACAGGGCCTATAGGGGGTCCTGTAGGGGATTCTATAGGAGATCATATAGGGGGTCCCATGGGGGTCCCACAGGGGATCCTACAGGCGGCCCCAAAACCACAGAGGGTCCCATAGGGGGTCCCATAGGGGGTCCCGGGCCCCATAGGGGTTCTGAGGACCCACAGAAGGCCGCAGGCTCTATATGGGATCCTATATGGGGTCCTATAGGGGGTCCCATGGGGTCCCGGCCCCACGGGGGGGGTCCCCAATTCCGCTGAGTGTGTTCGGGGGGAGGTCGCGGGGGTCGCAGCGGCCCCTCCCCCACCCCGAGCGCTGCCCTCCATGGCGGGGGTCATGTCGCGACAGTCGGGCGATACCGGAGGTCACGTGGTTGCTCACTCACCGCTCCGCGACCGCCGCTTCCCCCCGCGTCCCGGCGGCCCCGCTGGCCCCGCCCCCTCTCCCCCTATTGGCCGCCCGCCAGCGCCCCCCGCCCACTGCTGCCAAAAACCACGCCCCTTTGACCAAACATGGCGCCTCATTGGCCCGGCCGCTTCCGCCCTCGCCTCGCCATTGGCTCAAACAAATGTCACGCATCCCTCAGGCCCCGCCTCCTCCCTCCTCGCATGAGGGGGCGGCGCTACGTGACGTCACAGCCGAGCCTCCCGCTGCCATTGGCGGTTCCGCGGGCGCTGACGGGGCGGGGCGGAGCCATAGGGGAGGGGCGGGGTCGGGTGATCTCACGTGATTCCTGCAGGCCCCACCCTTTCCCGGATGCGCGGCCTGCGGTCCTCCCGCCCGGCAGGGGGCGCGCTTTGCCGGCCGTGGCGGCGCTCTCGGGGCCGCCAGGAGCTCTCAATGGCCGCCGCCCCCCCTGGGGTCCCCCCCGGCCCCTTGGGGCGCTCTGCGGCCGCTTCCCCCCCCCCTCAGGCAGCGGTTCTGCGCTCCCCCCACACAGGGGATGGAACTGGGGCCTCCCTGCCCTTTCGGAAGGTGCAGGCCTCTCCCCCCACCCTCTAAGAAGCGTCCAAGAGTCCCTCACCGCCTTTAGGAGGACATTCCACGGGGCGATCCACTCTATAGGAGACCCTGAGACGGGAGTGCGGGGGTGCGGAGCCCCCAAAACGCTTCTCCCTCACAGGAGCCCCCCAGAACCCCGTCCCCTTGTGCGGGGCTCTTCTGGGACTACAACTCCCGTGGTGCATCGCGCCACTCCAGCCGCGCGCAGGCGCAGCTTCTCCTTCTCCCGCTGCTGCCATGGCAACTGCGGGGGCCCCCTTCGTTGTGCGTATGCGCTTTAGCGCCGAGCTGCGGCGGGAGGGCGGAGCGCGGCCATTGCCAGGCGTTGATTGGTTCAGACGAACCGGCTCCTCCCACCTGCAGCAGGTGCGCGGCGTTCATTGGTCTGCTGGCGCTGGCCACGCCCCTGGCGGCACCGCCCCCCCCGCAGTCGGGGCGCGGCCGCCGCCCCGCACGGACGGGCTCGCTCCGCGCTCCGCCGCCGCCGCCATGGCCGATTCCGCCGCGCAGTCCTCGCTCGTCTCCTCCAGCTCCTCTTCCACCTCCGTGACCTCGTCCTCCGCCTCCTCCACGCGGGGCCTGGTCGGCGGTTCCATGTCGTGCGCCGGTAAGGGCCGGGCGGGGCCTGTGGGGCCGGAGGGGGGTGAGGGAGGTGAGGCCTCGGCGGGGGCGTGAGGGGAAGGAGCCTTTGGGCGTTGGGTGTGAGGTAGAAACGGGCTGGGAGGGGCAGAAATGGGGAGGGAAGGCCCTTGAGGGGGCGGTTGTTGGGGGCAGGAGGCCTTTGGGGGGGAGATTTGTGGGAAAGCGGCGTTTGGGGGCTTGGTGTGAGGCGAAAAGTCTTTTAGAGGGGGTTAGAAATGGGCGGGGGAGAACGTGAGGGGGAGAACGAGGGAGAAAAGGCCTTGGAGGAGCAGATTTTGGGGAGCAGAGGCTTGAGGGGGGGATTGGAGGGTGATGAGGCCTTTTGGGGCTGCGTGTGAGGTTGAGAGGCTTGGGGGACAGAAATGAGGGGTTAAAGAAGTTTTGGGGTAAAAGGGAGGAGAAAAAGCCCTTGGAGGAGCTCATTTTGGGGAAAAGATGCTTTTAGGGGGATTTTAAGGGGGAAAGGGATTTTTGGGGGGGGATTTTGGAGGACAAAGAGGCTTTGAAGTGGAGATTTGGTTGGTCAGTGACACCTCCACCCCCACATCTCTCTGGAGAACGGGGGGGAAATGCCCAGGAAAAGGAACTTTGGTGTTTTTGGGGGCTTTGGGGTCGTTGGGGAACAGCTGCTCCGTCCGTCCTTCCCTGGAATTTTGGGGAGGGGGCATTTCACCCTCCCCCAGGACCCCCCCCCCCCTTATTCCAGCCGTCACTCCAGAGCATCCTGACTCGGCAATTCCCAGGATTTCACCCCAATTTCCCCCCCCCGGACACCACCAAACCCCAAAACTCGGCGGTTTCACCCCAAATCTCACCCTCGGGGGGTGCAGAGCCGAGAAGGGCGGGTGGGAATTTCGGGGTGACCCCCCCAGGCACCGTCCCTGCGCCGCTCCCTGCCCCCGAGGCTGGGAAAACGGGGTGAAACCCCCCGGGTTTGGGTCCGGGCTGGAATTTTCCCGGTGGTTTTTTGCGACGAAGCCGGCCCCGCCTGCTGGGGGGGTTCTGGGGGGGCTTCGGGGCACTCCGGGGGGTGCTGAGCTCTCACCCTCTGTGTTCTCTTGCAGATCCCCCCAATTCTTCTTCCTCTTCCTCCTCCTCTTCCTCCTCCCAGCCCGTTTCTCTCTTTGCGGCTTCACCAGGCAAGTCTCCCCCCTCCTCTTCCTCTCTCCCTTTTTTTCCTGCACCCCCAGGAAGAAAAATGTCTTGGGGGGAAGCCCCCACCCTAAAAAAGCCCCCTGGATTTTGGGGAGGGGTCGCCAGAGCCACTTTGGGGACACCCAGAGCTGGTTTGGGGCTCCCCAAGGTGGGTTTGGGGTCTCGGTGTCACATCAAAGGGGGGTTCCCCCCCCACCCCAAATAACCCCTGGATTTTGGGGGTGGGGCCACAAACGCTGCTGAGCCCCCCCCCCCCGAAATGGCAACAAAGGGTTAAACTTGCCAAAAATAGACATTTTTCTTTTTCTCTCTTTTCCTGCTCTTTATCTCGGTTTCTTTTCTCTTTTTCGGGGTGAGCCCCCCCCCAGCTTTGCCCCCCACCCCCTCCTGCACCCCAAGGCTGCTGCCCCCCCCCCCCCCAGCTTTGCACGCCCCCCCCCCCTCCCCTCCTGCTGCTGCTGAAGGTGAAATTCGTCGTTTTTTGTGGTTTGGCCTCAAAATTCCTGCCCCCCCCCCCCCCCCAGCCCCGAGCCGCCTGCGCCGTGTCCCACCCGCCGCCGGGGGGGCTTCCTGTGACCCCCCCCGGGCTCAACCTGAGGGGGAGAGACCCCAAAATCCCCCCCAAAACCACGAGGGGGCTGAATGCCACCCCCAGCCTCGCTCCAGCCCCAAAATGGGGGGTTTCACCCCAAAAATGGGAGGTTTAACCCCAAGCTGAGGTTCTCCGTGGGGACCCCCCCCATTTTCAGGACCCGACGCTGCAGGTTTGGGGTGTCCTGCCCCCACCCCCATCACTGAACCCAAACCGAGGGGGTTTGGCCCCAAAATGCTGTTTGGGTTCGGTTCCAAAATGGGCGTTTTTAGCCCCAAACTGGGGTCTCTCCTGCCCGGATTTTGGGGTGTATTTGGGGGGGGGGTGGGGGAGCCTCTGTGCCGCCGCTTGACCCCCACCTGCATGGGGGGGACCCCCAAAATTCTCTGGGGGACCCCAAAACCGCCCCCCACGCATGGCTGAGATTGGAGGACCCGCTGAATTTTGGGGAGGGGGCTTCCCCAGCATGGCTGGAATGGGGAAGGGGGAACCCCAAAATTCTGCGTGGGGACCCCAAAACCGCCCTCTCCCCCTTCCCCCCGCATGGCTGTCCCCAAAATTCTGTGTGGGGGAGGGGACACCCAGTGGGGGGAGGGGAAGGGGTGGGGGTCCCCAAAACCCCCCTGGGGGTGCCCAATGGGAGGGACAGAGCGGGGGGGGACAGGGACCCTGAGGACGGGGGACAGGGGGGACCCCGACCCCCCCTGACCGTGTGTCCCCCCCCCTCTCCCACCAGCGGCGCCGGGCGGGCGCGACCGGGGGGCGTCGCCGGGGGGGGGCAGCGGCCCGAGCCCCCCGGAGTCCCCGGAGTCGCCGTTCGAGGTGGTCCCGGACCGAGCCGCCTTCGACCGCGAGTTCGGGCCCGCCCTCGCCCAGATCCCCGAGGGCCGCGTGTGCCACTTCCCGCCCAAGCCCCGCGGCGTCCCCGGCGCTGTCCCCGGCGCTGTCCCCGGGCGCGGGCTGGCCCGGCCGCCCCCCGGCTCGGCGGCGGCGCTGGAGGAGGTGTCGCGGTGCGTGCGGGAGATGCACAGCTTCACCAGCGAGCTGCTCTCCTGGGACCTGGTGGAGCGCAACGGGGACAGCCGCGGGGACAGCGGCGGGGACAGCGATGGCGTCACTAACGGCGTGGCCGGCGCTGGGGATGGCGTGAACGGTGTCCCCAGCACTGGGAATGGCATCACTGCTGTCACCACCTTGGGGAAGGGTGTCACCGGTGTCACCAGCACTGGGAATGGCGTCACCGCTGTCACCACCTTGGGGAAGGGTGTCACCAGCGCTGGGAGTGGCATCGCCGGTGTCACCAGCATTGGGAATGGCGTCACTGGTGTCACTGCCATCGGGAATGGCATCGCCAGTGTCACTGCAATGGAGAAAGGTGTCACCGGTGTCACCAGCACTGGGAGCGGTGTCACTGGTGTCACCACAGCGGGGAAGAGTGTCACCGGTGTCACCGCCACGGGGAATGGCGTCGCTGGTGTTGGCGGTGGCGTCGGGAGCGGCCTCGGTGGCATCGGGAATGGCGTCACCGCTACCGGCAGCGGTGTCACCGCTGTCACCGGCATCAAGAGTGACGTCACTGCCACTGGGAATGGCCTGGCTGGCACTGGGGGTGTCCCTGCTGTCACCGCTGTCCCCACCGACGCCGACAGCTCCGGTGACTCTGACGACACCGTCATCGAGGAGGCGCCGGGCGAGGCCCCCCCTGCTGTCCCCAAGGATGTCCCCGGGGCTGTCCCCGCTGTCCCCAAGGATGTCCCCAGGGATGTCCCTGTCCCGCCGGGCTCCCGGGACTGGGAGCAGGAGCACCAGACCCTGCGGGCGCTGCGGGAACTGGGGGAGCCCCCCCGGCCCCCCCCGGCCGGGCCCCTCCCCCGCCTGGCAGGTAAAGCCCCAAAAAGGGCCTTTTGCACCCCAAAAAGGGCCTTTCCCACCCCAAAAAGGGCCTTTCCCACCCCAAAAAGGGCCTTTCCCACCCCAAAAAGAGCCTTTTCCCCCCAAAAAGGACCTTTCCCACCCCAAAAAGGGCCTTTCCCACCCCAAAAAGGGCCTTTCCCACCCCAAAAAGAGCCTTTCCCACCCCAAAAAGGGCCTTTCCCACCCCAAAAAGGGCCTTTCCCACCCCAAAAAGGGCCTTTCCCACCCCAAAAAGGGCCTTTTGCCCCCCAAAAAGGGCCTTTTACCCCCCAAAAAGGGCCTTATGCACTCCAAAAAGGGCCTTTTGCCCCAAAAAGGGCCTTTCCCACCCCAAAAAGAGCCTTTTGCCCCCCAAAAAGGGCCTTTCTCACCCCAAAAAGGGCCTTTCCCACCCCAAAAAGGGCCTTTCTCACCCCAAAAAGGGCCTTTCCCACCCCAAAAAGGGCCTTTTGCCCCAAAAAGGGCCTTTTCCCCCCAAAACGGCGCCGAAAGCAGCCGGGGAGGCTCAGGGGCTGAGGGTGGCCCCGAAGTTGGGGTGAGAGAGGAGGAACGGGGAGAGCCCAGCCCCGAGGGCAGCTGGCAGGGGAGGCTCAGGGGGGCCTTGTTTTGGGGTAAAATCCGGGGATTTGGGGCCACACCCGCCGGCTCACTGGGGGGGGATTAATTAATTAATGTCTGGTTTTAGTGGGGGGGCGTCATTAAGGGCTGTGTGTGACGAAGTTGTGTTAATGAGCAGGGTAATTAGTGCATTGGGGGAAGAGGGGAAGTGGCATCGGGCTAAATGGGGGTGGGGACAGCGCAGGGACCACCTGTGTCCCCTCCTTGTCACTGTCCTCCTGTCACCTGGCCTTGTCACCCCCTGTGTCCCCTCCTTGTCACTGTCCTCCTGTGACATGGCCTTGTCACCCCCTGTGTCCCCTCCTTGTCACTGTCCTCCTGTGACCTGGCCTTGTCACCCCCTGTGTCCCCTCCTTGTCACTGTCCTCCTGTGACCTGGCCTTGTCACCCCCTGTGTCCCCTCCTTGTCACTGTCCTCCTGTCACCTGGCCTTGTCACCCCTTGTGTCCCCTCCTTGTCATCCCCTGTGACCTGTCCCTGTCACCTCCTCTATCCTCCCTTTGTCCCCTCCTTGTCACCCTCTGTGTTCTCTCCTTGTCACTGTCCTCTTGTGACCTGGCCTTGTCACCCCCTTGTGTCCCCTCCTTGTCACTGTCCTCCTGTGACCTGGCCTTGTCACCCCCTTGTGTCCCCTCCTTGTCACTGTCCTCCTGTGACCTGGCCTTGTCACCCCTTGTGTCCCCTCCTTGTCACTGTCCTCCTGTGACCTGGCCTTGTCACCCCCTGTGTCCCCTCCTTGTCACTGTCCTCCTGTGACCTGTCCTTGTCACCCCCTGTGTCCTCTCCTTGTCACTGTCCTCCTGTGACCTGGCCTTGTCACCCCTTGTGTCCCCTCCTTGTCACTGTCCTCCTGTCACCTGGCCTTGTCACCCTCTTGTGTCCCCTCCTTGTCATCCCCTGTGACCTGTCCCTGTCACCTCCTCTATCCTCCCTTTGTCCCCTCCTTGTCACCCTCTGTGTTCTCTCCTTGTCACTGTCCTCCTGTGACCTGTCCCTGTCACCCCCTGTGTCCTTTCCTTGTCATTGTCCTCCTGTCACCTGGCCTTGTCACCCCCTGTGTCCCCTCCTTGTCACTGTCCTCCTGTCACCTGGCCTTGTCACCCCCTGTGTCCCCCTCCTTGTCACTGTCCTCCTGTCACCTGGCCTTGTCACCCCCCTTGTGTCCCCTCCTTGTCACTGTCCCTCCTGTGACCTGGCCTTGTCACCCCCTGTGTCCCCTCCTTGTCACTGTCCTCCTGTGACCTGGCCTTGTCACCCCCCTGTGTCCCCTCCTTGTCATCCCCTGTGACCTGGCCTTGTCACCCCCTGTGTCCCCTCCTTGTCACTGTCCTCCTGTGACCTGGCCTTGTCACCTCCTCTATCCTCCCTTTGTCCCCCTCCTTGTCACCCCTCTCTTGGTCCCCTCTGTGCCACGATGCCACACCCCTGTATCTTCCCTCTGTGTCCCCCTCTGTGCCTCCCCGTGTCCCCTCCATGTCCCCCCTGTGTGTCCCCCGTGTGTCCCCCCGTGTGACCCCGCTGTCCCCTGGCTGTCCCCAGTGGTTCAGGACCTGCTCTTCTGGCGGGACGGTGAAGAAGAGCGCGGTGGCCTTCGGCGCCAGCCTGGTGCTGCTGCTGTCCCCTGGCCACGCTCAGCGCTGTCACCGTGGTGGCACACGTGGCGCTGGCCCTGCTCTCGGTCACCATCAGCCTCCGTGTCTACAAGGCCGTGGTGCAGGCCCTGCAGAAGTCCGAGGAGGGGCACCCCTTCAGGTGAGGGGGGGGCTTTGGGGGTCCCCCCGGGGTGCCCTGGGGGGGTTGGGAGCTTGGGGACACCCCCAGCCCCCCCTTTGGGGACAGCGGTGTCACCGCGGGGGCAGGCGCAGGGTGGCCTTGGCTGCTGGTTTGGGCAGGGAAAGGGGTTGGGGTGCAGGGGGGTTTGGGGGGTGTGGGGGGAGATTTGGGGGTCCAAAGGAGGATTTTGGGGCTGTGAGGGGGGATTTTGGGGTGTGGATGGGGATTTTGGGGGTGTGGGGAGGGATTTGGGGGTCCAAAGGAGGATTTTGGGGTGTGAACGGGATTTTGGGGTGTGGATGGGGATTTTGGGGTGTGGATGGAGATTTTGGGGTGTGGATGGGGATTTTGGGGTGTGGATGGAGATTTTGGGTGTGAGGAGGGATTTTGGGGTGTGGATGGAGATTTTGGGGTTTGGATGGAGATTTTGGGGTGTGGATGGAGATTTTGGGGTGTGAGGAGGGATTTTGGGGTGTGGATGGAGATTTTGGGGGTGTGGATGGGGATTTTGGGGTGTGAAGGAGGATTTTGGGGTGTGGACAGGGATTTTGGGGTGTGAGGAGGGATTTTGGGGTGTGAGGAGGGATTTTGGGGTGGTGAGGAGGATTTTGGGGTTTGGATGGGGATTTTGGGGTGTGAAGGAGGATTTTGGGGTGTGGATGGAGATTTTGGGGTGTGAACGGGGATTTTGGGGTGTGGATGGGGATTTTGGGGTGTGAACGGGGATTTTGGGGTGTGGACAGAGATTTTGGGGTGTGGATGGAGATTTTGGGGTGTGAACAGGATTTTGGAGTTTGGATGGGGATTTTTGGGGTGTGGATGGAGATTTTGGGGTGTGAAGGAGGATTTTGGGGTGTGGACAGGGATTTTGGGGTTTGGATGGAGATTTTGGGGTGTGAGGAGGGATTTTGGGGTGTGGATGGGGATTTTGGGGTGTGAACGGGGATTTTGGGGTGTGGACAGAGATTTTGGGGTGTGGATGGAGATTTTGGGGTGTGGACAGGGATTTTGGGGTGTGGCATGGAGATTTTGGGGTTTGGATGGAGATTTTGGGGTGTGGATGGAGATTTTGGGGTGTGGAGGGGGATTTTGGGGTGTGGACAGGGATTTTGGGGTGTGATGGTGATTTTGGGGTGTGGATGGGGATTTTGGGGGTGTGGATGGGGATTTTGGGGTGTGGATGGAGATTTTGGGGTGTGGATGGGGATTTTGGGGTGTGGATGGAGATTTTGGGGTGTGGATGGAGATTTTGGGGGTGTGAAGGAGGATTTTGGGGTGTGAACGGGGATTTTGGGGTTTGGATGGAGATTTTGGGGTGTGAGGAGGGATTTTGGGGTGTGGACAGGGATTTTGGGGTGTGGATGGAGATTTTGGGGTGTGGATGGAGATTTTGGGGTGTGGATGGAGATTTTGGCGTGTGTGGAGGGGGATTTTGGGGTGTGAAGGAGGATTTTGGGGTGTGGATGGAGATTTTGGGGTGTGAAGGAGGGATTTTGGGGTGTGATGGAGGATTTTGGGGTGTGGATGGAGATTTGGGGTGTGAGGAGGATTTGGGGTGTGGATGGAGATTTTGGGGGTGTTTGGGGGTGGATGAGGATTTGGTGGGTGGATGGAGATTTTGGGATGTTGTGGGAGGTGGGGGGGGGAGGATGTTGGGGTGTGGTGAGATTTTGGGGTGTGAGGAGGGATTTGTGGGGGGTGGTGGATGGAGATTTTGGGGTGTGGATGGAGATTTTGGGGTGTGAGGAGGGATTTTGGGGTGTGAAGGAGGATTTTGGGGTGTGAGGAGGGATTTTGGGGTGTGGATGGAGATTTTGGGGTGTGAGGTGGGATTTTGGGGTGTGAAGGAGGATTTTGGGGTGTGAGGAGGGATTTGTGGGTGTGAGGAGGGTTTTGGGGTGTGAACGGGGATTGTTGGGGTGTGGATGGAGATTTTGGGGTGTGAGGAGGGATTTTGGGGTGGGGATGGGGATTTTGGGGTGGTGGATGGAGATTTTGGGGTGTGGATGGAGATTTTGGGTGTGGATGGAGATGTTTTGGGGTGTGAGGAGGGATTTTGGGGGTGTGGATGGAGATTTTGGGGTGTGAGGAGGGATTTTGGGGTGTGGATGGAGATTTTGGGGTGTGGATGGAGATTTTGGGGTGTCCCCACCCCAACCTGTGACCCAAACCTGACCCTGTCCCCCGAAACCTTCCAGATCTTGTGGGGTAGAGATGGGTGTTGATGTTCAGACACAAACGCTGGGGTGCAGACACAGATTCTGGGGCTCAGGGCGGGGGTTTTGGGGGTCCCCCCTCACCTGTGCCCCCTGCCCAGAGCGTACCTGGACCTGGACGTGACGCTGTCCCCCCGAGACCTTCCAGGCGCACGCGGCCCTGGTGGCGCAGCACCTGAACCGGGCCCTGCACCTGCTCGTCCACCTCTTCCTGGTGGAGGATCTGGTGGATTCCCTGGAGGTTCGGAGCCTTCCTCCCCCTTGTCCTCCTCCTCCTCCCCAAGCCCTGTGACCCCCCCCAAGACCCCCCAAAACCTCTCCTGTGCCCCCCCCAGCTCGCCCTGACCATGTGGTTGATGACCTACGTGGGAGCCGTGTTCAACGGCATCACCCTCCTCATCCTCGGTGAGACCCCCAAAGTGACCCCCCCAAAGGTTTGATTCTGGGGTGGTGACCCCCCAAAATTAGCGCTGAGGGGGGGGTTCCCCCCCAAATAACGCCCACCCCCCCTTTTTCCCCAGCCAACATCTTGGCCTTCACCCTCCCGCCCCTGTACGAGAAATACGAGGTGAGCTCAGACTGAAGAGACCCCCCCCCAATTAAAGGGGATCCCCCCAAAATCAAGGGGACACCCCCAAAAGGAAGGGGGACACCCCCCAAAAAGGGGGGGACACCCCTGAAACCCCCATTTCCCCCCTCCCCCAGGTGCAGAATCAATCACTACATGGCCCTCATCCACCGCCAGACCAAGGACCTCATGGCCAAGTAGGTGCTCATGGGACCCCCCCAAAACCCTGGGGACCCCCCCCAAAACCCTGGGGACCCCCCCCAAATCCTTGTGCCCCCCCCCAAAACCCTGGGGACCCCCCCAAAACCCTGGGACCCCCCCAAATCATCTCTCCCCCCTCTCTCTGTAGGATCCAGGCGAAGCTCCCAGGTCTGGCCAAGAAGAAGCCGGAATAAACCCCAGGGTGGGGGAGGGGGAGTTTGGGGGTACCCAGCGGTGCCCCCCCCCCACTCCAAGCTTGTTCCCCCCCCCCCCCCCCAAACTCCACCCACCCCCCCAAACTTGTTCCCTTCCCCCAATCTCACAGTGACGTCCGTCTGTGCCCCCCCCCCACCCCCCCCCCACAGTTGAAATGGGGGGGGGGCTGAACCCCCAAATCGCCCCCCCGGGGGGGCTCCCCCCAACCCCCCCCCCCGGGGGGGCCCCCCCCCAAGCTCGTTCCCCCCCCCACTTTTATTTTTTTAACGTTCATTGAGGTGAAATGTCTGTAACTGCTGTAATGGGGGAGGGGGGCTCAGCCCTTCCACAGCCCCCCCAGACTGCGCCCCCCGACCCCCCCTCGCTGCGGGGGGGGGGGGGGGAATGGGGAGACCCCCCCCCAAATCCACCCGCGGGGCTGCGGCTACAATAAAACACCGCGACAAGGCTGGGGGCCCTCTGTGCTGGTGACACCCCGGAATGTCCCCGGGACCCCCAAAAATGTCCCTGGGACCCCCCCCGAAATGTCCCCAGGACCCCCCCAAAAATGTCCCCGGGACCCCCCCAGAATGTCCCTGGGACCCCCTCAAAAATGTCCCAGGACCGCCCCCAAAAATGTCCCTGGGACTCCCCCCAAAATGTCCCCAGAACCCCCCCCCAAAAAATGTCCCCAGGACCCCCCCCAAAAATGTCCCTGGGACCCCCCCCAATAATGTCCCTGGGACCCCCCAAAAATGTCCCTGGGACTCCCCCTGAAATGTCCCCAGACCCCCCCAAAATGTCCCTGGGACCCCCCCCAATGTCCCTGTGTTCCTCTCAGATGTCCCCAGTGTCCCCAAATGTCCCCATGACCCCGGGGGTCTCTGGGGGGGTTTATTGGGGGGTCGTGTACAAGGTGGGGGGTGTAAAAAAAGGGGGGGGGGACATACACATAAATAAGGTGACAGCGGGGGGGTGACAGTGACACCAGGGGGGTGACAGTGACACCAGGGGGGGTGACAGTGACACCGGGGGGGGGGGGTGACACCACTGAGGGTGACACAGGCTGGGTACAGGTGTGGCTGTGTTCTGGGGGGGCAAGGGGGGGAACTGGGGACACCTGGGGGGGTCGCTGGTGTCCCCACTGCCCCCGTGGGGTGTCCCCTGTTTGTCCCCTCCCCCCCCGGTGTCCCCATCCCGGGGGGCTCAGGCGGGGGGTGGCCCTGTGCCCCCCCACCCCCCTGCGGCCTCTTCCTCTTCTTTCCTCCTCCTCCTCTCGGCAGGGCTGGGGGCTGGCAGGGCTGGGGGGGGACAGCGCTGTCACCTCCTGTCACCTCCCTGTCCCCCTGCCCTGTCACCGGTCAGGGACATGCCACAGAGTCCCCAAGATGTGTCCCCGAAGCCTCCAGCGCCCCCCAGGTCCCCAGTGTCCCCTGGTGCCACCCACCCCAGTGTCCCCAGTGTCCCACCATTGTCCCCATATCCCTGATGTCCCCAGCACCCCACACCCTCCCTGTCACTGGTGGCATCCCTGGGGGTGGCACTTTGTCCCCAGCGTCCCCCTGTCTCCACTCACCAGGGCTGTCCCCTGCAGGTGTCCCCTGTCCCCATTCCCTGCTCATGGGGGTGCCCCTTGGGGTGGCACTTTGTCCCCAGTGTCCCCGCTGTCCCTGCTCACCGGGGCTGTCCCTGTCGTGTCCCTCCTGTCCCTGCTCACCGGGGCTGTCCCTGCCGTGTCCCTCCTGTCCCTGCTCACCGCGGCTGTCCCCGCCGTGTCACCCCTGTCCCCACTCTCTGGGACTGTCCCCCCTGTGCCCCCTGTCCCCTCTCACCGCAGCTGTCCCCGCCGTGTCCCTGCTGTCCCCACTAACTGGGACTGTCCCCCCTGTGCCCCCTGTCCCCACTCACCAGGGCTGTCCCCACCGTGTCCCCCCTGTCCCCGCTCACCGGGGCTGTCCCCCCCGTGTCACCCCTGTCCCCACTCTCTGGGACTGTCCCCCCTGTCCCCCCTGTCCCCGCTCACCGTGACTGTCCCCGCCGTGTCCCCGCTGTCCCTGCTCACCGGGGCTGTCCCTGTCGTGTCCCCCCTGTCCCCACTCACTGGGACTGTCCCCCCTGTCCCCTCTCACCGCGGCTGTCCCCACCGTGTCACCCCTGTCCCCACTCTCTGGGACTGTCCCCCCTGTGCCCCCTGTCCCCTCTCACCGCAGCTGTCCCCGCCGTGTCCCTGCTGTCCCCACTAACTGGGACTGTCCCCCCTGTGCCCCCTGTCCCCACTCACCAGGGCTGTCCCCACCGTGTCCCCCCTGTCCCCGCTCACCGGGGCTGTCCCCCCCGTGTCACCCCTGTCCCCACTCTCTGGGACTGTCCCCCCTGTCCCCCCTGTCCCCGCTCACCGTGACTGTCCCCGCCGTGTCCCCGCTGTCCCCTCTCACCAGGGCTGTCCCCCCCCCGTCCCCCCTGTCCCCGCTCACCGCGGCTGTCCCCGCCGTGTCCCCGCTGTCCCCGCAGGCTGTCGGGGTGCGCGGCCAGCGCGTGCCGCCGGATGTCCCCGAGGTGCAGCGAGGGCAGGGGACAGGAGCACAGGAGGCAGCGCAGCCGGTGGCCCCCGGCCTCCAGGTCCAGCCGCAGCTCGGCCCGCAGCCACCCCCGCAGCGAGTCCCCAGCCGCTGCCACCCCCCCTGGGGACACCTTGGTGGCTCTCGGGGACGCGGCACGGGGCCCTGTGGGAGGGAGGGGACAGCGCGGTCAGCGAGGGGGGGACAGAGGGGCGGGGGACACTTTGGGGATCTTGGGGACAGCGTGGGGACATTGGTGACAGTTTGGGGACCTGGGGACAGGCCAAGGTTCATTGGTGACAACCTGGGGACTCCTCGTGGACAGGCCATAGGGACATTGGTGACAGTTTGGGGACAGCCTGGGGCCAGGCCAAGGATCACTGGTGACACTTTGAGGACCCCTTGGGGCCAGGCCAAGGATCACTGGTGACACTTTGAGGACCCCGTGGGGACAGGCCAAGGGACATCGGTGACACTTTGGGGACCTGGGGACCCCGTGGGGACAGGCCAAGGGACATTGGTGACACTTTGAGGACCCCTTGGGGACAGGCCAAGGGACATTGGTGACACTGTGGGGACCTGGGAACCCCTTGGGGACAGGCCAAGGGTCACTGGTGACACTTTGGGGACCTGGGAACCCCTTGGGGACAGGCCAAGGGTCACTGGTGACACTTTGGGGACCTGCGGCTGCCACTGCGGCCATGGGAGGAGCCGCAGAGAGGGGCGGGGCTGGGTGCTGGGTGTGGTCTGGGTGGGGCCGCTCTTAAAGGGGCAGTGGCTGCTTAAAAGGGCGGGGCTTAGCGAAGGGGGTGTGGTCACATAGAGGCGTGGTATTTAAAGGGGCGGTACCCATTGCATAAAGGGGCGTGGCTTTATCAGAAAGGGGTGGGGTTTCATTTAAAGAGGGTGTGGTCAATGTGGATCTGCACTGAATGAGGGCGTGGCATAAAGTTAAATGGGGCGTGGCCACATTTAAAGGGACAGAGCTGCTCTAAAGGGGCGTGGCCACATTTAAAGGGACAGTGCTGCTGTAAAGGGGCGTGGCCACATTTAAAGGGACAGAGCTGCTCTAAAGGGGCGTGGCCACATTTAAAGGGACAGAGCTGCTCTAAAGGGGCGTGGCCACATTTAAAGGGACAGAGCTGCTCTAAAGGGGCGTGGCCACATTTAAAGGGACAGAGCTGCTCTAAAGGGGCGTGGCCACATTTAAAGGGACAGAGCTGCTCTAAAGGGGCGTGACCACATTTAAAGGGACAGAGCTGCTCTAAAGGGGCGTGACCACATTTAAAGGGACAGAGCTGCTCTAAAGGGGCGTGGCCACATTTAAAGGGACAGAGCTGTTCTAAAGGGGCCTGGCCACATTTAAAGGGACAGAGCTGCTCTAAAGGGGCGTGGCCACATTTAAAGGGACAGAGCTGCTCTAAAGGGGCGTGACCACATTTAAAGGGACAGAGCTGCTCTAAAGGGGCGTGGCCACATTTAAAGGGACAGAGCTGCTCTAAAGGGGCGTGGCCACATTTAAAGGGACAGAGCTGCTCCTAAAGGGGCGTGGCCACATTTAAAGGGACAGTGCTGCTCCTAAAGGGGCGTGGCCACATTTAAAGGGACAGTGCTGCTCCTAAAAGGGGCGTGGCCACAATTAAAGGGACAGTGCTGCTCCTGAAGGGGCGTGACCACAATTAAAGGGACAGAGCTGCTCTAAAGGGGCGTGGCCACATTTAAAGGGACAGTGCTGTTCTAAAGGGGCGTGGCCACATTTAAAGGGACAGAGCTGCTCTAAAGGGGCGTGGCCACATTTAAAGGGACAGAGCTGCTCTAAAGGGGCGTGCCCTGCCTTCCCCACCCCCAGCCCCGCCCGTACCTGTCCCGTGGGCTCTGCCGGGGGGTCCCTCGGGGCGGTGGGGCCGTGCCAGGTGGGCGTCCCAGGAGCGCAGCACCAGCTGCTTCTCGCGGGGCCCCCAGGCTCCGGAGTAGGGGTGTTTCTGGCGGATGTGGCGCTTGATGGTGCTGAGCTTGAGCGTGGCCAGGGCGCTGCCGCACACCAGGCAGCGCATGCCGTGCCGCGCCGCGTTGAACTCCATCAGGTACTCGGAGCGCCAGCGCTCGTGGTAGTACCGGCGGTGGTCCCGGCCCGGAACGCGGCTCCGGCCCGGCCGCGACGCCCGCCACTCCCGGGGCTGCTCCTGGGGCTGCTCCCGGGGCTTCTTCTGGGGCTGCTCCTGGGGCTTCTTCTGGGGCTGCTCCTGGGGCTTCTCCCGGGGTTCCTGGGGCTGTTCCCGAGGGTTCTCCCGGTGTTCCTGGGGCTGCTCCCGAGGTTTCTCCCGGAGCTTCTCCCGGTGTTCCTGGGGCTGCTCCCGGGGCTTCTTCTGGGGCTGCTCCCGGGGTTTCTCCCGGGGTTTCTCCCGGGGTTTCTGGGGCTCCAGGCTCCGGCACAGCCCCCGCGGGGAAGGGGCTGCAGGGAAGGCCAGGGAGGGAGGTCCAGGTGTGGGGGAGGTTCAGGGGGGATTTAAGGGGTGAAGGGGACACCAAGGATTAGGGGCAAGGCTGGGGGGTCTTAAAGGGACAGAGCAGCGAAATGGGGGGGGCACAGGAGATCTTAAAAGGGGCTGGGGGTTCTTAAAGGGGCAGGGTCCTTAAATGAGGATGGGGTGGGGAAGGGAGGGGCACATCTTCGAGGGACAGGGACATCCTAAATTCCTGTGGGCATCTTAAAGGGATAGGGATCCTTTCAGGGGGTGGGGACACCTTAAAGGGGCAGGGACGTCCCGAATTGGATGGGGCCATGTGGGATGGACGGGGACATCCTGAATTCCTGGGGAATTCTAAAGGCACTGGGATAATTTCAAGGGATGGAGCGTGGGACAGGGGCACCCTAAATAGAATCAGGTCATCTTAAAGGGACAGGAACCCGTGAAAGGGGCCGGGGCCGATGACGGGGATGGCAAAGGGCTGGGGACCCCCCGGGGGTCGGGGGGCTTCTTAAAGAGCCAGCGCCGCTCCCATTGTGCGCCAAGGGGGGGGTCCCACCGCACCCCCCGCTCTCCCCAACCCCCCCCGTCTCGGTGCTCACCTGGGCTGGCCGGGGCCGGGAGCGGGCCGGGGGCGGGGTGGGGGGCCGGGGGCTCCATGGCGGGGCCCAGGGCGGCGGCGGCGGCGGCGGGCGGGGGCCGACCGGGGTGGGGACGCTGCCGTGGGGCCCCTGGGGCTCCTTTAAGGGCTCCTGGGTAAATTTAAAGGGGCCGCACGCCTTTCCCATCCCCCCCCGGAGCCCGCCCCTCCCCGCAACGGGGGGCTACGGGGGGGGCGATGAGAGTCCGGCAGGTCTCAGCCCACCCCCCTCTCCAGAGGAGCCATAGCGATCATTTTAAGGGGGGATCCCCCCATGAGGGCGGGATGGGGGAGCCCCTGGATGCTCCCCTCCCCCATGCACCCCCCTTCATCCCCGCCCCCACCCCGCAGCACCGCCCGGGGGTGCCCCGAGCGATGAGGCACCCATGGAACCCCCCTCCCCCATTCCAGCCCCGCCCCTTTGGTCCAAAGGGGGCGTGGTGGTATGAGGACACGCCCTTCTGTGCCTGGACACGCCCCTTCCCAGTGCCCCCTCCCAGTGCAGCCAGGGAGCGCCTTTCCCCCCAAATTCGGGGAGGACCCAGGGGTCCAGCAAAGCCCCCCAAATTCGGGGAGGGTCCAGGTGTCCGGGAGAGCCTCCCAAAATCAGGGAGGGCCCTGCGGCCCGGGCCGCCCCCCGCCCCATCCTGGGGTCCGCATCAGGGCTGGGGAGGGGGATTCGGCTCCGCTCGGGTGTTTCCGTCACGGGCGGAAGCGCCCGAAGGCTGCCAAGAGGTGTTCGGGTATTTCCGCGTCCACTCGGGTGTTTCCGGCTCCACTCAGGATCGCGGCGGCGCGTGCGGCGCTCGGCTCTTCCCGGGGCGCTCGGCGGAAAGTACCGAAGGAAGCTTCGTGTAACTCCGTCGCGGAGGCGGAAACACTCGAAGTCTGTGACGACCGCGAGCCGAACCTGTCCGGGAAAAGCCGAAGCGGCGCGGGGAGGCGTGTCGGGTGTTTCCGGCGCGGCGGCGGAAATGGCCGAGGGCCGGCGGCGGCCGCCATGTTGGGAGCCGCGGGGCGCTGAGGCGGCGGCGGCGGCGTGAGGCGGCGGCGGCGGCCGGGCCGGGCCGGGCGGACCCCGCCGGCTCCCCCTGCTCCTCTCCCGGCCCCCCCAATGCCGCTGGCCTGGCCCCCCCCCGCCCCCTGAGCTCCCCCGCTTCCCCTTCCCCCTCCCCGCACACCGCCTGCCGCGGCTTCCTCCTATCGCGATAGTCGCCGGCGGCGCGGGGGGGGGGCCGCCATGTCGAGCAGCGGTCGCAGCCCTTTGCCGACCGTCAACGAGAGGGACGCGGAACAGGTGAGGGAGGGACGGCGGGGATCGGGTGTGGATGAAGGGGGAGCCGCTTCCAGCGTGAGGGGAGAGGGGCGGGCTGGGGGGGAAAAGGGGAATTTTGTGAGGGGAAGAGGGGACTGAGGGAGCCTGGGGGATTTTTGTGAGGGGAAAAGGGGGATCTGAGGGAGGAAAAAGGGGCTTGAGGGGCTCGTGAGCCGGTTTGTGAGGGGAAAAGGGGAGTTGGGGGTCGGTTTGTGAGGGGAAAAAGGGGCTCTGAGGGGCTCGGGGACTGATTCGTGAGGGGAAAGGGGGGATCTGAGAGGGTGAAAAGGAGGATTGGGAGGGTTCTGGTCCCGTCCATTCGGAAAAAAATGGGAACTGAGTGGCTCTGAGGCGTTCGTGAGAGGCGAGAAGGGTGTTAGAGCGGCCTGAGTAATTTTGTGAGGTAAAAAGGGTGTTTGGAGGGGGACCTGGGCTGCTTTTTGAGGGGGAGAAAGGGGGATCCGAGAGGGAAAGGGGGGTGGGCGAGTCTGGCGCCCCTCTGTGAGGGGAACCGGGGGGTCCGGCCCGGTTTGGGACAGGAAAGGGGGTCCTGGGCCGCTCTGCGAGCAGTAAAAAGGGTCTGGGGTCTGTTTGTGAGGGGGAAGTGAGGCCTGAAAGGGATTTGAGAGATATTGTGAGGTACAAAGAGTGTTTGACGGGAACCTGGGTCGGTTTTTGAGCGAAAAAGAGGACCTGAGAGGGAAAATAATGGAGTCTAAGGGGGTCTTGGGACGTTTTTGGGAGTGGAAAAGGGAATCCTGGGGTGTTTTGCGTGGAGAAAGGAGGGGATTTGGGGGGATCCGGGGGGATCTGGATCCCTCCATGAAGGGAAAAGAGGGACTGAAGGGGTTTGGGATTGTTTTGTGAGGGAAGAGGGGGCTCTGAGTGGCCTCGGGGCCCCTCTGCCAGGTGGAAAAGGGGGGGTCTAAGGGTCCCCTAATTCCTCTCTTCCACCCCATGAAGGAGCCTGGGGTCTCCCAGAGCCTCCTGTGGGGTGGGGGGTCCCGAGCCGTGGCCCCCTTCGGGGCTGGATTTGGTGTAGGGAGAGTGCTCTGGGCTTCTCCTGGGACGAGCCCCTCCCCAAATTTTGGGGTCCCATTTCGGGGTTCTGTGCTGGGCAGCAGTGGGGGTTGGTGTGCACAAGCCCAGGTTTTGGGTGAGGGGGTCAAGCCTTGCACCCCAAATGGAGAGCGGCAGGCGGGGGGGGGGTGCCAGACCCCCACACTGAACCCCAGGCTCTGGGATCCACTGTGGGGGGCAAGTTTGGGGTGTCATTGTCCCCCCCTCCCCAGCTCGGTGGCTGCACGATCGGGGCTGTGGGGGCGTCAGCCCACCCCCTCCCCCACCCCCTTCCCTGCTGCAGCCCCCCCAAACCGGGGGGGCTGTGGGGGCGGCGGCAGCGCTGCCACGGGCTCGGAGCCCTCCCCGGGCTTTGGGGGGGCTCTGAGGGGTGAACTCCCCAAATTCCTCCCGTTCTGACCCCTGTGAGCGGGGGGCAGCCACCCCCACCGGGTGGGGAATGGGGGGCTCACCCCCGTGTGTGTCTGGGGGTGTGAGGGGGTTTTCCTCTAAGGGTAGCTGGGACGGGGGGGTGTTCCCCAATTTGGGGGTGGATTTGGGGGGCTCTCGGGGTCCCTCTCTGCCCCCAGCTCCTGTGGCTGCTGGGAGACCCCGCTGCTGGCTCAGCCCTTTTGGGGAGCGCCTGGGGGGCTCCTCAGCTGTGACACCCCCATTTTGGGTGACATTTTGGGGAGCTTTGCCCCTCCTGTGACCGTGGAGCCCCCCGAGAGCTGGGGAGTGACCCCAGCAGGGCGCGTGGGGGCACAGGTGGCCTCGTGTCAGTGTCCCCAAGCCCGAGGACAAGGCGATGCCACCTGTTCTGTGGCCGTGGCTGTGGCATCGAGCCCCCCCCCTCCTCGTTTTGGGTGGTTTTCCTCTTATTTATCCGCTGTTATGTAACGCCAGAGGAAAATTATTCCTGGCTGGGAAGATTTGGGGAGGGGGCGGCAGCAGCGTGTGGGGGGGCTGCGCATCCCCCCCAACCCCAGCAGCTGAAATCGGGGGGTCTTTCCCTGCCCCCCCAGCCCCCAATCCCTCCCTCACACGGAGCCCGATCTGGTGGGGTTGGAGATAAAAAAAAAAATCTTCCAAAATGCCTAAATTTGGCTGACATTTGAGCGGCGCCGCACGAACCAGCGCTGCCTCCCCGGCTGCCACCGCCGCGCCGTGCCCGGGGTCCCTGTCACTGCGGCCCCGGGGACACCGGCGCCGCTCCCAGTGCCACCAGCTGGCACCAGTTTGGTGCTGGCAGCGTGGGCGGGTGCTGGTGGCATCGACACCTCCCGGCAGCGGGATCCTCACACCTGCCTGGTGACATCGCTGCAGCTGTGGTGACATCACAGCGTTCCTGGTGATGTCCCTGCTGGGCTGGGTGACATCACTGCAGCTGTGGTGACATCACAGCGTTCCTGGTGATGTCCCTGCTGGGCTGGGTGACATCACACCGTTCCTGGTGATGTCCCTGCTGGGCTGGGTGACATCACTGCAGCTGTGGTGACATCACACCGTTCCTGGTGATGTCCCTGCTGGGCTGGGTGACATCACTGCAGCTGTGGTGACATCACACCGTTCCTGGTGATGTCCCTGCTGGGCTGGGTGACATCACTGCAGCTGTGGTGACATCACACCGTTCCTGGTGATGTCCCTGCTGGGCTGGGTGACATCGCTGCAGCTGTGGTGACATCACACCGTTCCTGGTGATGTCCCTGCTGGGCTGGGTGACATCGCTGCAGCTGTGGTGACATCACACCGTTCCTGGTGATGTCACTGCTGGGCCTGGTGATATCACCACAGCTCTGGTGACATCACTGCTATACATGGTGACATCACTGCAGCTCTGGTGACATCACTGCTGCGCCTGGTGACATCACACCATACCTGGTGACATCCTTGCAGCCTCAGCACTGTCACTGCTGCCACCCCTCCAGTGGCCATACCAGTGACAATTCCAGTGACAATTCAGTGACAATTCCAGTGGCCGTTCCCCGTTCCCATCCTTCTGCCTCCGTCCCCAGCAGGACGGCCCCCCCCCCCCCCTCCCGCTGCCGGTTTTCCCCTTTCCCGCCCCGTTTTCCCCGCCCCGGCGCTCCAGGTGTTCCCCGGCCCCACCCCGCGCTGTCCCGCTGCGGCCTCAGCCCCGACCGGTCGAGCCGGTCCCCGCTCGCTCCCTCCCGGCGTCCCGCGGGGCTCCCGCCGGCACCGCCCCGCTCCCGCCGCTCCCGGCGCTTCGGGGTGCCCAGGGTGAGTCCCCTCGTGGCGGGCGGGCTGGGGAAACTGAGGCACGAGGGGCTCCGCGGCCTGAGCGCGGTCACCGAGCGCCGCCGCCAGCGGGGAACGCCGCGGCCTTCCCACCCACGGCCCGTGCCCGGTGCCGGTGAGACCCCTCCCCGGTGCCGGTGACGTTCCCCCGGTGTGACCCGGGCCGGGCGGTGCCTCCTTTGCCGTGTTTGCCGTGGTTTTGGCCGCTCGGGCCTCGGCGATAAGAGGAGCCGGGCAATGCCGGGAGCGCCGCCGCCGAGCCCCGGGGGGGTTCGGGGGGTTCTGGTGCCGCGGCCCCGCCCGGGGGGGCTCCGGTGTCGGTGCCGCCTCAGAGCCCGAGCGAATCCCGGCAGCGCGGCCAGATGGCTCCGCACGCTCCCGCCCCGTTGCCACGGCAGTTTTTTGGCAGAAACTCCCGTTTTCCTTCACTTTTCCCACAGCACCGCGCTGGGCTTCGGGGGAGGGGGAAGCTCCGGTCCCCCCGGGCCCCAAACCAGCGCGTTCTCCCCCCAAATCTGGGGGTTCGGTTGCGCCATCGCCGGCACCTCCCCCGTGGCTTCCGCCGGCGGTTTCCTTCCCACGGAGGGGGAGGGGGACACCCCGAGGTGTGCCCCCACAGAAACAGCCCCGGCCCGGTTTGGGGGGCCCCGCATCCCCCGGGGCACGGCCAGGCTTGGCTCGGCTTCCCCGCCCGCTCACGCGCTCCCGTTATCTCCGGTGTCACCGGAGCGGTGACAGCCCCGGGGGCGTCTCACTCCCCGTAAGGGAACACCCCGAAAGTGTCCCCGAGGCCCGGGTGACCTTCGGGGGGCCCCGCGGCGCCTTTTGGGGCGCGGTGAGAGGGGCTTTGGGCCCATGTTGTGCTGGGGGCTCCCCCGCTTTCGCCTGGGGCCCGAGCTCTGTCCGGCTGCCTGGCTTTGGGGTAAAATCGGGGTGGTTGGGCGCTGAAGCTTGAGCGGGGCGGGGTGGCCGTGTCCCCTCCCGGGGAGGGGGTGACACGGCACTGTCCCCTTCCCACCCTCGCGGCCCAGCCCGAAACCGCGGCGCTTGCGTCAGGTATCGGGGGCGGCTCCCGGCCGGGCCGGGCGCGGCTCCGCCGCTCCGGACTTCGCTCCCGGCTCCTCCCGGAGCCCGCGGACCCCGCCGGGATCCCCGGGGCGCCGCGGGGGGACCCGCCCGGCCCCGGCTGAGCCGTCCCCTCGCTGTCCCCGCAGCCGGGCGCCGTGGAGGGCAAGGGCGGCGGCGGCAAGGCCAGCATGCTGCGGGGCCGCAACGCCGGCACGGCCGCCGAGGAGCAGCCCCACATCGGCAACTACCGGCTGCTCAAAACCATCGGCAAGGGCAACTTCGCCAAGGTCAAGCTGGCCCGGCACGTCCTGACCGGCAAGGAGGTGAGTGGCACCCTGCTCCTGGCCAGGGGACAGCGCTCGGGGGGGCCCGGGCCGCGGGTGACACCGTGCTGTGGGGATGGGCTCAGCCCGTGGGTGACACCGGGGCACGGGGACAGGCTGTGTCCTGTGGGTGTCACCAGGGCACGGGGACAGGCTGTGTCCTGTGGGTGTCACCGTGGCACAGGGACAGTTCTGGCTCCTGCTGCTTGCCCTGGAAGTGCCACCACAGTGTGGGGACAGTCCTTGCTCTCGCAGTGCCACCGTGGTGCAGGCACAGCTGTCCTGGTCCTTGCCCTGGGAGTGCCACCGTGGCCCAGGGATGGCTTCCTGTCCCCAGCCGCGAGTGCCACCGCAGTGTGGGGACAGGTCTGGGCCCCTGGTGCAGGTCCTGTGGGTGTCACCACAGGGACAGGCCTGTTGTCCTCGTCCCATGGGTGGCACCGTGGTGTGGGGACAGCTCTGGCTTCTGGTCCCTGCCCTGGGAGTGCCACCTGGCACAGCAATGAGTTTCCTGCTCCTCAGCTGTGACTGTCACCGTGGTGTGGGGACTGTTCTAGGTCCTGGTCCTTGTCCTGTGGGTGTCACCGTGGCATGGGGACACTTCTGGGTCCCGTTCTGTGCCCTGGGAGTGCCACCATGGCCCAGGGATGGTCCCAAGCTCTCGGTCCTCATCCCATGAGTGCCACCACGGTGTGGGGACAGCCCTGGGGATGGTCCTGTCACCTTCCCTCTCGCTCTGGGAGTGCCACCACAGTGTGGGGACAGCCCTGTCCCCCTACCCCTCCCCTCAGGAGTGCCACCAGGTTTTGGGGACAGCCCTGGGGACCCTCTGACCCCGCTGTCCCCCCCACAGGTGGCCGTGAAAATCATTGACAAGACGCAGCTCAACTCCTCCAGCCTGCAGAAGGTGAGGGGTGTCCCTGGGGGGGTGACAGATTTTGGGGTGACCAATGGGGGGTTGTTCCCTCTGACACCCCCCAAACCCCCCCTCCCCCTGTCCCTCGCAGCTCTTCCGGGAAGTGCGAATAATGAAGGTCCTGAACCACCCCAACATAGGTGAGACCCCCAAAACCCCCTCAGCTGCACCCCCACCCCTCCCCAGGGGTGTCCCCCACCCTCGGGGGGGGATCCCGGGGTGTCCCCCCCCCCCCTCCAACCCCCCCACCCCCTTGCAGTGAAGCTCTTTGAGGTGATCGAGACGGAGAAGACGCTTTACCTGGTCATGGAATACGCCAGCGGGGGTGAGTGGGGGCTTGGGGGGGGGTTTGGGGGGGGGGTCTCAGGGCTCGGGGGGACCTTGGGCTGCCCCTCACCCCCACCCTGTGCCCCCCAGGTGAGGTGTTCGATTACCTGGTGGCCCACGGGCGCATGAAGGAGAAGGAGGCGCGGGCAAAGTTCCGACAGGTCTGGGGGGGTGAAGCTGTTGGACCACCCCCAAAAGGGTTGGGGACCCCCCACCGTGTCCCCAAGGGGGCTGGGGGGGTCCCTGTGCCCCCCACCTGACACCCCCTGTCCTGCAGATAGTGTCGGCCGTGCAGTACTGCCACCAGAAGTTCATTGTGCACAGGGACCTGAAGGTGAGGAACCCCCACCTGAGACCCCCTGAACGGCTCTGGGACCCCCAGGGTGGCACCCAGACACCCCTGGGACCCCCAGAATGGCACCCAGACACCCCTGGGACCCCCAGAGCGGCACCCAAACACCCCTGGGACCCCCAGAGCGGCACCCAGACACCCCTGGGACCCCCAGAGCGGCAGCCAATCACCCCTGGGACCCCCAGAGCGGCACCCAGACACCGCTGGGACCCCCAGGGCGGCACCCAGACACCCCTGGGACCCCCCAGGGCGGCACCCAGACACCCCTGGGACCCCCAGAGCGGCACTCAGACATCCCTGGGACCCCCAGAATGGCACCCAGACACCCCTGGGACCCCCAGAGCAGCACCCAGACACCGCTGGGACCCCCAGGGCGGCACCCAGACACCCCTGGGACCCCCAGAATGGCACCCAGACACCCCTGGGACCCCCAGGGCGGCACCCAGACACCCCTGGGACCCCCAGGGCGGCACCCAGACACCCCTGGGACCTTCAGAATGGCACCCAAACACCCCTGGGACCCCCAGAATGGCACCAGACACCCCTGGGACCCCCAGAATGGCACCCAGACACCCCTGGGACCCCCAGAATGGCACCCAAACACCCCTGGGACCCCCAGAATGGCACCCAGACACCCCTGGGACCCCCAGGGTGGCACCCAAACACCCCTGGGACCCCCAGAATGGCACCCAGACACCCCTGGGACCCCCAGAGCGGCACTCAGACACCCCTGGGACCCCCAGGGCGGCACCCAGACACACCTGGGACCCCCAGGGCGGCACCCAGACACCCCTGGGACCCCCAGAATGGCACCCAGACACCCCTGGGACCCCCTGACACCCCTGGGACCCCCAGAATGGCACCCAGACACCCCTGGGACCCCCAAAGCGGCACCCAGACACCCCTGGGACCCCCGGAATGGCACCCAGACACCCCTGGGACCCCCAGAATGACACCCAGACACCCCTGGGACCCCCTGACACCCCTGGGACAGAACTCCCAGTCTCTCTGAGCCTCCCGGGTGGGTGCCAGGACCCTCCAGGACAACACCTGGCCACCCCTGGGACCCCCAGACCCACCCCTGAAGCCCCCTGGGCCCCCCAGACCCCAGTAACCCCCCGGGGTGCTCTCCCTCCCCGGGCCAGGCCGAGAACCTGCTGCTGGACGCCGACATGAACATCAAAATCGCCGATTTTGGCTTCAGCAACGAGTTCACCTTCGGGAACAAGCTGGACACGTTCTGCGGCTCGCCGCCCTACGCCGCCCCCGAGCTCTTCCAGGGCAAGAAGTACGACGGGCCCGAGGTGGACGTCTGGAGCCTGGGGGTCATCCTCTACACGCTGGTCAGCGGCTCGCTGCCCTTCGACGGGCAGAACCTCAAGGTGGGGCCTCGCTCGGGGGACACCGCCGTGGTTTGGGGGTCCTCGGGGGGGTTTGGGGGTCCTCATGGGGGTTTGGGGGTCCTCATGGGGGTTTGGGGGTCCTTGTGGGGGTTTGGGGGTCGCCATGGGGGTTTGGGGGTCACCATGGGTGGTTTGGGGACACCATGGTGGTTTGGGGGTCGCCATGGTGGTTTGGGGGTCCTCATGGTGGTTTGGGGGTCCTCGGGGGGGTTTGGGGGTCCTCGTGGGGGTTTGGGGGTCCTCGTGGTGGTTTGGGGGTCGCCATGGGTGGTTTGGGGGTCCTCGTGGGGGTTTGGGGGTCGCCATGGGGGTTTGGGGGGTCACCATGGGGGTTTGGGGGTCCTCATGGTGGTTTGGGGGTCGCCATGGGGGTTTGGGGGTCACCATGGGGGTTTGGGGGTCGCCATGGGTGGTTTGGGGGTCGCCATGGTGGTGCCCATGGTGGTTTGGGGGGTCGCCATGGGGGTTTGGGGGTCACCATGGGGGTTTGGGGGTCGCCATGGGTGGTTTGGGGGTCACCATGGTGGTGCCCATGGTGGTTTGGGTGTCCTCATGATGGTTTGGGGGTCACCATGGGGGTTTGGGGGTGCCCATGGTGGTTGGGGGGTCACCATGGGTGGTTTGGGGTCACCATGGTGCTTTGGGGGTGCCCATGGTGGTTTTGGGGTGGTTTTGGGGGTCTCTGGGGTGTTCCTGGGGTGCCCACAGGTGGTTTTGGGGTGGTTTGGGGGTCTCTGGGGTGTTCCTGGGGTGCCCACAGGTGGTTTTGGGGTGGTTTTGGGGGTCTCTGGGGTGTTCCTGGGGTGCCCATGGTGGGTTTGGGGTGGTTTTGGGGGTCTCTGGGGTGTTCCTGGGGTGCCCATGGTGGTTTTGGGGTCCCACAGGAGCTGCGGGAGCGGGTGCTGCGGGGGAAGTACCGGATCCCCTTTTACATGTCCACGGATTGTGAGAACCTCCTCAAGAAGTTCCTCATCCTCAACCCCACCAAGAGGGGCACCCTGGAGGTGAGGGGACCCCCACCCTCATCCTGGGACCCCCAGCACGAGCCTGGAACCCCCAGTGGCACCCCAGGACCTTCTAGGGACCCCCACCCTCATCCTGGCACCCCCAGCATGAGCCTGGAACCCCCAGTGGCACCCCAGGACCTTCTGGGGACCCCCACCCTCATCCTGGGACCCCCAGCACGAGCCTGGAACCCCCAGTGGCACCCCAGGACCTTCTGGGGACCCCCACCCTCATCCTGGGACCCCCAGCACGAGCCTGGAACCCCCAGTGGCACCCCAGGACCTTCTGGGGACCCCCACCCTCATCCTGGCACCCCCAGCACGAGCCTGGAACCCCCAGTGGCACCCCAGGACCTTCTGGGGACCCCCACCCTCATCCTGAGACCCCCAGCACGAGCCTGGAACCCCCAGTGGCACCCCAGGACCTTCTGGGGACCCCCACCCTCATCCTGGGACCCCCAGCACGAGCCTGGAACCCCCAGTGGCACCCCAGGACCTTCTGGGGACCCCCACCCTCATCCTGGGACCCCCAGCATGAGCCTGGAACCCCCAGTGGCACCCCAGGACCTTCTGGGGACCCCCACCCTCATCCTGGCACCCCCAGCACGAGCCTGGAACCCCCAGTGGCACCCCAGGACCTTCTGGGGACCCCCACCCTCATCCTGGGACCCCCAGCACGAGCCTGGAACCCCCAGTGGCACCCCAGGACCTTCTGGGGACCCCCACCCTCATCCTGGGACCCCCAGCACGAGCCTGGAACCCCCAGTGGCACCCCAGGACCTTCTGGGGACCCCCAGCATGAGCCTGGAACCCCCAGTGGCACCCCAGGACCTTCTGGGGACCCCCACCCTCATCCTGGCACCCCCAGTGTGGTTCTGTGAACCTCTGGGACCCCCCAGAGCACCCCAGGACCTCCTGGGGACCCTCCCTGGGGTCCTTTCCCGTCCCCAAAGTGTCCCCAGAGGTGACCCCGGCCCCCGTTGTGCCCCCAGCAAATCATGAAGGACCGCTGGATGAACGTGGGCCACGAGGACGACGAGCTGAAGCCCTACATGGAGCCCGTGCCTGACTACAAGGACCCCCGCAGGACAGGTGGGACCCCAGGCCACCCCTGGGGACACAGGGACCCCTCCCATGGCCCTGTCCCCCCCCTGAGGGCCGTGTCCCCCCCCAGAGCTGATGGTGTCCATGGGCTACACGCGGGAGGAGATCCAGGAGTCGCTGGTGGGGCAGAAGTACAACGAGGTGATGGCCACCTACCTGCTGCTGGACCACAAGAGCTCCGAGGTGGGGACTTGGGGACACGCCAGGGACACTGCGGGGTGGCACGGACACTGGGGACACAGCGGGGGGGATGGCAGGGACACTGTGGGGTCAGCAGAGACGCTGGGGACACTGCGGGGGATGGGGGGAACACGGTGGGGGGGGGGGGAGTGAGGAGGGCACGAGGGGACAACAAGAACGTGAGGGCAAAGAGGGGACATGGGGACAGCGAGGGGACACGGGGAGGGTGACACGGTGATACTGGGAGGGTCGTTGGGATGAAGAGGGGACAGGACCAGGAGGGGACACGGTGACAAGGACACCTTGTGATGGTGCGGGATTATTGAGATGTGAGGGGACGTGGGGACACTGAGGTGACACGGGGACACGGGAGCAGGGAGGGAGCGAGGGGACGTGGGGACAGGGAGGGACACGACTGGGGACACGGGGACACCGAGAGGATGGGGTGGGACACGGGACACAGCTCCCTGCGTGCCCTGCCCCCCTGCGGGCCTGTCCCCACGCTGTCCTGTCCCCTGTCCCCAGCTGTGCCATGGTGGCACGTCCCTGCCCCCAGCTGTGCCCGTGCCCAGTGCATCCCTGTCCCCAGCTGTGCCATGGTGGCACGTCCCTGTCCCCAGCTGTGCCATGGTGGCACGTCCCTGTCCCCAGCTGTGCCATGGTGGCACGTCCCTGCCCCCAGCTGTGCCATGGTGGCACGTCCCTGCCCCCAGCTGTGCCTGTGCCAGTGCGCCCTGTCCCCAGCTGTGCCATGGTGGCACGTCCCTGTCCCCAGCTGTGCCATGGTGGCACGTCCCTGCCCCCAGCTGTGCCATGGTGGCACGTCCCTGTCCCCAGCTGTGCCATGGTGGCACGTTCCTGTCCCCAGCTGTGCCCGTGCCAGTGTGTCCCTGTCCCCAGCTGTGCCATGGTGGCACGTCCCTGTCCCCAGCTGTGCCCGTGCCAGTGTGTCCCTGTCCCCAGCTGTGCCATGGTGGCACGTCCCTGTCCCCAGCTGTGCCCGTGCCAGTGCGTCCCTGTCCCCAGCTGTGCCATGGTGGCACGTTCCTGTCCCCAGCTGTGCCATGGTGGCACGTCCCTGTCCCTGCCCCTGCCCGGCGGGTGTCCCCCGTGTCCCGCCGTGTCCCCACGTGTCCCCTGTCCCCAGCTGGAGGAGAACCTGTCCCTGAAGCCGCGGGTGGCCCCGGAGGTGGCCAACAGCTCGGGCCCCTCCCCCGCTCACAAGGTGCAGCGCAGCGTCTCGGCCAACCCCAAACGGCGCGTCAGCGACCAGGGTGAGACCCCAGAGTGGGGACAGAGACCCCAAAGTGGGGACAGAGACCCCAAAGTGGGGACAGAGACCCCAAAATGGGGACACGGGGGGTCAGCGACCAGGGTGAGACCCCAGAGTGGGGACAGAGACCCCAAAGGGGGACACGGGGGTCAGCGACCAGGGTGAGACCCCAAAGTGGGGACAGAGACCCCAAAGTGGGGACACGGGGGGTCAGCGACCAGGGTGAGACCCCAAAGGGGGACACGGGGGGTCAGCGACCAGGGTGAGACCCCAAAGTGGGGACAGAGACCCCAGAATGGGGACACGGGGGGGTCAGCGACCAGGGTGAGACCCCAAAGTGGGGACAGAGACCCCAAAATGGGGACAGAGACCCCGAAATGGGGACAGAGACCCCAAAATTGGGACACGGGGGGTCAGCGACCAGGGTGAGACCCCGAAGTGGGGACAGAGACCCCAAAGTGGGGACAGAGACCCCAAAGTGGGGACACGGGGGGTCAGCGACCAGGATGAGACCCCAAAGTGGGGACAGAGACCCCAAAGTGGGGACACGGGGGGTCAGCGACCAGGATGAGACCCCAAAGTGGGGACAGAGACCCCAAAATGGGGACAGAGACCCCAAAATGGGGACAGAGACCCCAAAGTGGGGACACGGGGGGTCAGCGACCAGGGTGAGACCCCAAAGTGGGGACAGAGACCCCAAAATGGGGACAGAGACCCCAAAATGGGGACATGGGGGGTCAGCGACCAGGGTGAGACCCCAGTGGGGACAGAGACCCCAAAATGGGGACAGAGACCCCAAAGTGGGGACAGAGACCCCAAAATGGGGACACGGGGGGTCAGCGACCAGGGTGAGACCCCAAAGGGGGACACTGGGGAGACCCCATCTGGGGACACCAGGGCGATGTCCCATCTGGGGACACGGGGCTCTGGAGCTGTGGGTGGGTGACTCCCCGAGGACCCTCCCGGGGCGGTTTTGGGGCCGTGCTGTGTCAGGGTCCCCCGGCGAGGAGGGGCTGAAGGGGAAGGGGGGCTCCCCGTGGGACCCCCACCCTGACAGCCGCTCCCGCCCCAGCCGGGCTCTCCATCCCCACCTCGGCCTCGTACTCCAAGAAAACGCAGGCGGCCAACGCCGAGAACAAGCGAGGAGGAGGAGCAGGAGCAGGAGCAGGAGGAGGAGGAGGAGGAGGAGGAGGAGCCGGGGAGGAAGAGGGCGGGGGCGGGGGGCGCCGGGCCGGCAGCACGGCCAAGGTGCCCCCCAGCCCCCTGCCCGGCCTGGAGCGATCCAAGGGCACCCCCTCCCCCTCCACGGTCAGTGCAGGCTTGGGGGGTGAAGGGGGCATGGAGACCCTGGATTTAGGGGAGGGGGAGGGGTGGTCCCCAACACCTGGAACCCCTGGATTTGGGGGAGGGGGGTGCCCAACACCTGGAACCCCTGGATTTGGGGGAGGGAGGGGTCCCCAACCCCTGGAACCCCTGGATTTGGGGGAGGGGGAGGGGTGGTCCCCAACCCCTGGATTTGGGGGAGGGGGGTGCCCAACACCTGGAACCCCTGGATTTGGGGGAGGGGGGTGCCCAACCCCTGGAACCCCTGGATTTGGGGGAGGGGGAGGGGTGGTCCCCAACCCCTGGATTTGGGGGAGGGGGGTGTCCCCCAACACCTGGAACCCCTGGATTTGGGAGAGGGGTGGTCCCCCAACCCCTGGAACCCCTGGATTTGGGGGAGGGGTGGTCCCCAACCCCTAGATTTGGGGGAGGGGGGTGACCAACCCCTGGAACCCCTGGATTTGGGGGAGGGGTGGTCCCCCAACCCCTGGAACCCCTGGATTTGGGGGAGGGGGGTCCCCAACCCCTGGAACCCCTGGATTTGGGGGAGGGGGAGGGGGAGGGGGAGGGGGGGTCCCCAACCCCTGGAACCCCTGGATTTGGGGTCAGCACCTGCAGGGGGTGGCGATGGGCGATGGCCGTCCCTGGGTCCCCCAGGGTGGGACCGGGGTCCTGGTGCCCAGTGGAGGGTCCCCAGATGCCGTGCCGTTGTTTGGGGGTGTTTGGGACCCCCGTGTCGCCCCCAGCCCCCCCAATTCCGTGTCCCCCCCCCACAGAACAGCGTCCTGTCCACGGGCACCACGCGCAGCCGGAACTCGCCGCTGCTGGACCGGGCCAGCCTGGGCCAGAGCTCCCTGCAGAACGGCAAGGACAGGTGGGGACCCCTCCCCAGAGCCCCCCGACCCCGCGCTGGGGCACCCCAGCTGCCGTGGGGGGGTTCTGGGGGGGTCCTGAGGGTGCTGGGATGGAGATGGGGGGTGGGGGATCCCCCCAGCCCCCCCATTCCTGCATTCACTGCGGGGAGGGGGGGTCCCTTGGGGCAGCAGTGTCCCCCCTTCAGGGCTGTCCCTGGGTGCCAGGGGGGGCTCAGGGCTGTCCCTGGGTGCCAGGGGGGTTCAGAGCTGTCCCTGGGGGGGCTCAGGGCTGTCCCTGGGTGCCAGGGGGGGCTCAGGGCTGTCCCTGGGTGCCAGGGGGGGCTCAGGGGTGTCCCTGGGTGCCGGGGGGGCTCAGGGCTGTCCCTGGGTGCCAGGGGGGGGCTCAGGGCTGTCCCTGGGTGCCAGGGGGGGCTCAGGGCTGTCCCTGGGTGCCAGGGGGGGCTCAGGGCTGTCCCTGGGTGCCAGGGGGGGGCTCAGAGCTGTCCCGGGGTGCCAGGGGGGCTCAGGGCTGTCCCTGGGTGCCAGGGGGGGCTCAGGGCTGTCCCTGGGTGCCAGGGGGGCTCAGGGCTGTCCCTGGGTGCCAGGGGGTGTCAGGGCTGTCCCTGGGTGCCAGGGGGGGGCTCAGGGCTGTCCCTGGGTGCCAGGGGGGCTCAGGGATGTCCCTGGGTGCCAGGGGGGGCTCAGAGCTGTCCCGGGGTGCCAGGGGGGCTCAGGGCTGTCCCTGGGTGCCAGGGGGGGCTCAGGGCTGTCCCTGGGTGCCAGGGGGGGCTCAGGGCTGTCCCTGGGTACCAGGGGGGCTCAGGGCTGTCCCTGGGTACCAGGGGGGCTCAGGGCTGTCCCTGGGTGCCAGGGGGGCCCAGGGCTGTCCCTGGGTGCCAGGGGGGGGCTCAGGGGTGTCCCTGGGTGCCAGGGGGTGTCAGGGCTGTCCCTGGGTGCCAGGGGGGCTCAGGGCTGTCCCTGGGTGCCAGGGGGGGCTCAGGGCTGTCCCTGGGTGCCAGGGGGGGGCTCAGGGCTGTCCCTGGGTGCCAGGGGGGGCTCAGGGCTGTCCCTGGGTGCCAGGGGGGCTCAGGGCTGTCCCTGGGTGCCAGGGGGGGGCTCAGGGCTGTCCCCCACCCCCGTGTCCCCCCTAACCCGTGTCCCCCCCCGCAGCGGGGCCCCCCCCCGGGTGCCAGCAGCGTCCCCCTCTGCCCACAACGTCAGCCAGGGCCCGGGCGAGCGGCCCAGCTTCCCCCGGGGGGTCTCGAGCCGCAGCACCTTCCACGCCGGGCAGCTCCGCGCCCCCCGGGACCCCCGGGACCCCCTGCCCTACGCGCTGCCCCCCGGGCTGCCCCCGCCCGCCTCGCCCTCGGGCGCCAGCCAGGGCCGGCGCGGCCCCTCGGCCAGCCTCTTCAGCAAGTTCACCTCCAAGTTCGTGCGCAGGTGAGCGCACCTGGGGGCCGCTCGCCCCGCCCCCCGCGTCCCCTGGATGTGTCCCCCTGGTGTGTTCGGGGCTCTCGCTGTCCCTCGGTGTCCCCTGGCTGTGCCCTTGTGGTTTGTTCCTCTGTGTGTCCCCTCGGTGTCCCCTCGGTGCTCCAGGGGCTCTCTGTCCTCTCTGTTTGTCCCCTGTGAGGGCTCCTCGGTGTCCCCTTGTCCCAACCCAGATCCCCTCTGTGTTTCTCTGTCCCCTCAGGGTGTCCCCTCGGTGTTCTCAAGGCTTCTCTGTTCTCCTCCCTCTGTGTCCCCTCCTGTCCCTGCCACTGTCCCCTCAGGGACCCCCCGTGTCCCCTCCTGTCCCACTGGGGACCCCCCCGTCCCCTCCTGTCCCTCTGTCCCCCCAGAGCCGGGGGGGGGGTGGGGGTGCTGCTTTTCCCTGGACCCCACTGACCCCACCCCCTCTCAGGGGGCTCTGGGGGGGTGGGGGGGGGTCGGGGGAGGGGGTGGCTCTGTCCCGGCCCCCTCCCCCCCCCAACGTCCCCTTCTCTTCTGTTTGTCTTTGTAGAAATCTGTCTTTCAGGTTTGCCAGAAGGTAGGGCCGCGCCGGACGCTGGGTCCCCCCGCATGGCACCCCCTGACCCCCCCCAAAATCCCCCCAAACCCCCCCAGACCCCCCGACCCCTCCCCAGAGCTGCACGGCCCCGCATGGCCCCCCCGCCCCGCTCGTCCGTCTGTCCTCGTCCCCTCCGTGTGTCTGTGTGTCCCCCCGCCCCCCTCCCTGTGCTGTCTGTGCCCCCCGGGGTCCCCTGGGGGGGGGGGGAGGGGCTGTGCCCCCCCAGCCCCCCCTGACTGAGCTCGGCCCCTTTTGTCTCCCGAGGAACCCCCACGAGCCCGAGAGCAAGGAGCGGGTGGAGACCCTCAGGTGAGTCGGGGACACCTTGGGGACACCTGGGGACACCCCTGGGGACACCCCTGGGGACACCCCAGGGTCCCTGGGACACCCCCAGGGGTGACCAGCCCCCCTTGGAGACCTCATGGTGCCACCCCAGACCAGCGGTGGGCCCCGAGAAGGACCCCCGGGACCCCCCCAGCCCCTGTCCCACCTCTCAGGACCCCCCCAGCCCCTGTCCCAGCCCCCAGGACCCCCCCAGCCCCTGTCCCACCCCCTGCCTTGGCCCCCAGGACCCCCCCAGCCCCTGTCCCACCCCCTGCCTTGGCCCCCAGGACCCCCCTAACCCCTGTCCCACCTCCCAGGATCCCCCAGCCCCTGTCCCACCTCCCGGGACCCCCCCAGGACCCCCCTAACCCCCCGTTTCCCCCCAGACCGGCGGTGGGCCCCAAGAAGGACCCCCAGGATCCCCCTGTCCCACCCCCAGGACCCCCCCAGGACCCCCCAGCCCCTGTCCCACCCCCCAGGACCCCCCCAGGACCCCCCTAACCCCCCGTTTCCCCCCAGACCGGCAGTGGGCCCCGAGAAGGACCCCCGGGACACCCCCAGCCCCTGTCCCACCCCCTGCCTTGGCCCCCAGGACCCCCCCAACCCCTGTCCCACCTCCCAGGACCCCCCCAGGACCCCCCTCACCCCCCGTTTCCCCCCAGACCGGCGGTGGGCCCCGAGAAGGACCCCCGGGACGCCGGGCGCGACGCCAAGCCGCGCTCGCTGCGCTTCACGTGGAGCATGAAGACCACGAGCTCGCTGGAGCCCGGGGAGATGCTGCGCGAGATCCGCAAGGTGCTGGACGCCAACAGCTGCCGCTGCGAGCCCCAGGAGCGCTTCGTGCTGCTCTGCGCCCACGGCGCGCCCGGCCACGACTCCTTCGTGCAGTGGGAGATGGAGGTGTGCAAACTGCCCCGGCTCTCGCTCAACGGCGTCCGCTTCAAGCGCATCGCCGGCACCTCCATGGCCTTCAAGAACATCGCCTCCAAGGTGGCCAACGAGCTCAAGCTCTGAGCCGCGGCCGGGACGGCGGGGGGCACCCGGGGGCGGCTCCGGGGCGGCCGCGGAGCGCCGGGGACACGGACGCGGCCAGCCGGGAGCGGCTCTTGGGGACACGGTGAGCCGGGAATGGCCGCCGAGCTGCGGCTCTTGGGGACACGGCCACGGCCACCTCGGCGCTCCGGCCGCGAGCCACGGACGCGGTGACCTGGCAGCGGTGACCCGGGAGTGCCTCTGAGGTGGCCACGGAGCTCCGGCTCTGAGCCACGGACACGGTGGGGACGCCCACGGGGGGACACGGGAGCGCCGGGACGGACCTGGGGAGTCCCGGGGGCTCCTGGCTGGACCTGGGCATCACCTGGACGGACCTGGAGCGCTCTGCAGGCCTTGGTGGGCACGTCCCGGACGGACCTGGAGCCCTGGACGGACCTGGAGCCCTGGACAGACCTTCTGTGGGGTCCAGGAACCTCCTGGATGGACCTGGGACCTCCCGGGGTCACCTGGCCGGACCTTGTGCGGGGTCCAGGTCACCACGGGGACACCCTGGATGGACCCAGGGCCACCTGGATGGAGCTGGGATCTCTGGGGCTCACCTGGCTGGGCCTGGCACCACCTGGAGGCACCTGGGGCCGTCCTGTGGCATCCACGGCCTTGTGAGGATGGGGGGACATCCTGGATGGGCCTTTGGGGACAGGGCCAGGGTTTCACGGGGACATCCTGGTGGCCCAGGGACCTGGGGGCACCTTCTGGGAGGGGGGAGCAAGGCTCATCTGGGGACAGGGACCTCTGGGGACAGGAGTGGTGGCCCGAGGCCCTTCTGAGGAGTCCTGGGCCTTGTTGGGACACCGTGGATGGCCCAGGGACATCCCGGGTGGCCCTCGGGGACATCCTTGGTGGCTCAGGAACAGCTGGGGATGGCCCAGGGCCAGGTGGGGACAGCCTGGGTCACCCGGGGACATCCTGGGCATCCCTGAGCCTTACGGGGGGACACGGGGACAGTCCGCGGGTGGCCTTAGGGGGGGTGGGGTGTGTCCCCTCCCCCCGGGGGGATGCCGGTATCCCCTGCCCCTCCCCCCCTTGGGGACAGGGGTGTCCCCTCCCCTGCACTCAGGAAGGCCCTGGGGGGGGAGGGGCGGGGGCGCTGCTGCTGCCGGGGGTGGCTCCGGGGTGGGGGTTGGGTGTCCCCTCCCCCCTCCCTCCTTTTTGTCCTGCTGTAGCCCCGCCCCGGGCACCGCCCCTGAGGGTGGGGACACTCTGGGGGAGGGGCCAAACCCAGGCCACACCCCCTCTGCGGTGGATTTTCCAGGTTCTAATTAAAAACTTTCCAGAAAGATCCACGGCCCCCGAGTGGTGCTCGAGGGTGAGTCGGGGTCGTGCTGCAGAGCCTGGGCCCAGTCCGGACCAGTGCTCCCAGTATGGCCCTGGGCTCCCAGTATGGGACTGGTCACCCAAACCAGTGCTCCCAGTATGGGCCTGGGCTCCCAGTATGGGACTGGTCACCCAAACCAGTGCTCCCAGTATGGGCCTGGGCTCCCAGTATGGGCCTGGGCTCCCAGTACGGGCCTGGGCTCCTGCTACAGATCCCTCTGCCCAGTCCGGACCAGTGCTCCCAGTTCAGACCAGTGCTCCCAGTGCCCCAGCACTCGCAGCCGCTGTACTAAAATACCTTTATTGCAAACTGGGACCCCCCAGGACCCCCCCCCCCCCCCGGTCCTCCAGCCCAGCAGGGGGCGCTCAGCGGGGTGGGGCGTGGCCGGCAGCCGGGGGGCGTGGCCTGGCGGCAGGGGCGTGGCCAGGGCGGAGCAGCGGGGGTGGGGCCCGGCCCGGCTGGAGAGGGGGCGGCGGCCGCGGGAGCGCGGGGGGCGGAGCTGGGGGCGGGGCCGGGCGCAGCAGCGGGGGCGGGGCCGGTGGGCGCGAGGGGGGTGGGGCCGCACCGGGGGGAGGGGCTGAGGCAGGCAGCGGGGGCGGGGCCGGGCGGGACACGCCCGTGATCTGCACCTGTGGAGAGAGAGGTGGGGCTGGGTGGGGCCAGGGAGGGGCTGTGGTGTGGGTGGGGCATAGTCATTGATTGATTGGGGTGTGATTGATTGATTGATTGATTGATTGGGATGGGGGCATTGTGTGGGGGAGGGGCTCTGATGTGGATCTGGCCCAGTCCAGGATCAGGACTGGGACCAGTCCAACCTCCCAGCCCAGGACTGGGACCAAGTGCCAGCCCAGACCCACCCGCAGCCCCCGGCCCCTCCTCACCTCCTCCTCCTCCTCCTCCTCGGGCTCGGGGCGCTCCCCCGGGGGCTCCCCCTGGCCCTGGCGCTCCTGCAGGAGCCGCTCGAGGCCCAGGCGGCGCCGCGGGCCCAGCACGAAGCTCCGAACCTGCGCCGCCGTTTTGTTCCCCAGCACGGCCGCCACCGCCGGGAAATCGCGGCCGTAGCGGCGCAGGGCTGGGGACGGGGACACAGGGACGGGGACAGTGAGGGACAGGACACGGCAGGTAACGAGGCTAATTAGGCTAACGAGGGCCGACACTCACCCTGCACCACCAGCAGCTGCTCGTCCGTTGTCCAGCGGGAGCTGAACTTGCTGTTGCCCTGGGAGGTGAGCGCAGGTGATTTTGGGGGACTGAGGGGACAGGGGGACACAACTGGGAGCTGCTGTGACACCGTGGGGACACCCCACAGACAGGGGACCCACCTCAGGCGGCCGCAGCCCCTCCAGGCCCCCGTCCAGCGCCTGCCTGAGGCCGCTGTTGATCTGCTTGATGCGCTGCACCTGCGGGGATTGACTGGGAATTGGGGAGGGGGCTCCGGTGGGGTTTGGGGTGTCCCCGGGGGGTGGCTCGGGCCTCACCTGCCGTTTGAGGGCCACCAGCTGGCAGTCGAGCTGGCGCAGGGCGCGCGCGCCCAGGTCGGGGTTGGCCGTCACCTCGGCCACGTCCTCGCGGCTCAGGCGCATCCCGCGGGGGGGGCGGCGCCGCTGCCGCGCCGGGGGGTGGTGCCGGTACTGCGGCTCCTTGCGCGGCCCTGCCTTGGCCAGGCACGGCTGGCCGGGCGTTAATTAGGCCCGCTCGTTAATTAGTGCCGTTAGCTTGAATTGGTTATGCCTGGGGAACCCCCCCGGAGCACTCACCACCCCCCCCCTCACCTGGAGCTTGGTACGTTCCGCCCCGGCCGCTGCTCTCCCGCACCCCCCCAGCAGGGGGCGCCACCCTGCCCCATTTCTGGGGGGTTTCCCCAATTTTTGGGGTCTCCAGACCCTCCCCCAGCTCCCCCTAGTTCTTTTCAGGGGTTCCCCCAATTCCCAAAGATTCCCCCATTTTGGGGGTCCCACACCATCTTTAGTTTCCCCTCCCAAGCTCCTCCCTCCTTATCTTTAGGGATTCTCCCCCATTTTTGGGGGTCTGGCCCCATCTTTAGGGATTTTCCCCCTTTTCCTCACCCCACCCTTAAAACCCATCCCCCAAATTTCACCCTGTGACTGCCCGAGCCCCCCCAAGCCCCCCCGGGCCCCCCAACCTCTTTTTTGGGGTCCGCAGGCTCCGGGTCCCCCTCGGGGCTGGGTCGCTGCTCGTCGGTCTCGTCGTTGCTGCGGGGCCAGGGGGGAGAGGGAGTTTGGGGGGGGTCAGGGGGGATTTGGGGATTTTGGGGAGGTTTTGGGGGGTTTGGGGAGGTTTCTGGGGTTCAGGGTGGATTTTGGGTAGGTTTCTGGGGAGCTTGGGGAAAGTTTTAGGAAGGTTTTTGGGGAAGGTTTTGGGGAGGCTTTAGGGAAATTTTAGGAAGGTTTTTAGGAAAGTTTTGGGGAGGTTTTGGGAGGTTTCTGGGGGGTTCAGGGTGGATTTTGGGGAGGTTCTGGGGGGTTTCTGGGGGGTTCAGGGAGGATTTGGGGGCCCGTACCTGTCGTCGCGGTCGCGGCGGCCCAGCAGGCGCCGGGCCTGGCGGTCCATGACGCTGGTGCGGGACCGGGTTTTCTTCCAGGAGTAATAGTACTTGACCAGGCTGGGGATGAGCTTGTCTGGGAGCTGGGGGGCACACGGGGGGTTTGGGGGGCACACGGGGAGGTTTGGGGGGCACACGGGGGGTTTGGGGGGGGTTGGGGTGATCTGGTCTTAGGGATGAGAGGTGAAGAGAGAAGTGACCCCTATAAATGGGGGGGAGAAGGTGCAGGAAGACCCCCGAGATCCCCTACAAAAAAAGGGGGAAAACCCCTAAAAATGGAGGAGCAGGAACCCCTAGGAGCAGCAAAGGGGGAAATGGCAGAGAAACCCTAAAGATGGGAGGGGTCAGGACCCCCAAAATCAGGGGAACCCCCAGAAATGGGGGGAGGTACCACCTGGTGGGCAGGGGGGGACAGCAGAGGGTGGGATGTACCATCTCCTGTGAGGGGGGGGGGGGAGGGGGTGGTCCTGTGGCCCCCCAGACCCCCCTGGGGACACATGGGAGCAACAACACCTCCCAAAAGGCAAAAAAAATCCCAAAAAATCCCAAAAAAGCCCCAAAAAGCCGCTGGCCGGGGCTGGATCCAAGCACCCTGAGGGAGGGGGGCCGACCCCGGCGCTGTCCCTCTGAGGGAGGGGGCTGACCCCGGCGCCCCCTCCCCAGGGGGGTCTGGGGGCAGCTCTGGGCTCTCACCATCTGCTGGATGCGGGCGAAGCTCTTGCCGTGGAAGCTGAAGGCCTGCTCGAACAGAACCTTGTCCTCCACCGTCCACTCGTCCGGGAAGGGAGTGAAGTTGGCCAGGTCGGCCAAGGACTTCTCCACGTCGTGTTTGTGCCACAGCAGCATGCCCAGGGCCTGGGGGGCACGGGGGGCAGCAGGGCATTCAGGGGGGTTGAGGGGAGGGGGCAGCAGGGCATTTGGGGGCACCCCGGGGGGGGCAGGAGGAAATTTGGGGGTTTGGGGGGAGGGGGCTCGGTACCTGCTCGATGTTGTAGCCGTGCTTGTCCTTGGCCATGGCGATGTACCTGTCCACTGGGGGGGTCAGGGGGGTCAGGGGGGAGGGACAGGGGTTTTGGGGGCATTTCGGGGGGTAAAGGAGGAGTTAAGGGGGTAAAGAGGGGGGTTGGGAGGGTTGGAGGGGGGCAAGGGGAGGTTCTGGGGGCATAAAGGGGGTGGGGGTCCCCCCGAACCCCCCCTCCCAAGCAGGGCCAGCCGCGGGGGGGGTGGGGGGGCTCACGTTTGGCGTCGGACACGCAGTGGTTGGGGGCCCACACCAGCATCCCCTTGAGCTCCTTGTTGCTGTAGCGAGCGGGGCTCTCTGGGGGGGGCACGGGGGTCACACGGGGGGCGGGGGGACACCCCCGAACCCCCCCCCGACCCCTCCCCAAAGCTCCGTACCTGGTTTGCAGTCGGGAATCACCGCCTGGTAGTCGGCCCCCACCCGGATCATGCTGTCTGTGCGCGGTTACCGGGGGTTACCGGGGGTTCCCGGGGGGGTTCGCACCGCCCACCCCCACCCAGGGGGGCTGCGGGCTGGGGGAGCCGCGGCCGAGCCCCCTCCCCGGCGGCGAACAAAGCTGTGGCCGCGCACACGCGGGCGGCCGGGGACAATGGGGACGGGGCTTTGTTCCCCCCCCCCCCATGTCCCCGTGTGTCCCCCCCACCCGGCCGAACCCCGCGGGGGGGGCGGGGGTGACGCCAGCGCTGCTCCCCCCTCCCCAAATAAACACGTGGGGCGAGCGCGGTGCCCCCGACATCCCCTGGGGGTTTTTTTGGGGGGGGGGCGCACACAGGGGTGTCCTGGGGGTGGGGGGCTCGCAGTTTGGGTTTTATTTGGGGGGGGGTCACTCACCGTGGGCGTGCTCGTCCTCACTGGCCTCGTCCTCGGAGTGGGGGGGTCCCGCGGCGCCCCCCGCCTTGGCGCGGCTGCGGGACAGGATCCCCGAGGGCTTCTCCATCACCGACGGCATCGCCCGGAGCCCCCCGAGCCCCCCGGGGGTCCCCGCGCGGCCCCGCGGGGCGGGGGCTCGGCCCCGGCGCCCCCCCCGTCCAAACTTTGCCCCGAGCGCGGGGGCGTTTTGGGGAGGGGGCGTGGGAACCCGGGGAGGGGGGAGGACGCGGGGCGGACCGCAGGGTCCCTCCCCCGGCAGGAGCAGCGCCCCCCGAGCGGGGGAGAAGCCGGGGGGCTCCAGGGGAGGGGTCCCGGCCGGGGGGGGCCGTGCCGGGGGTCCCGAGCGCGCCGAGCCCGCACAAAGCGCCGCCGGCCGCTGCCGCCGCCTCCCGGTGCCAAAGTAGTTCCAGCTCCCGCGGCCTCAGCACGGCCCCCCCGCCCCCCGTACCCCTCCGCGCCGCCTCGGGGGGACCGGGGGGGCTCGGCACCGGGGGTCGGTACCGGCACCCCCCGGAGGGGCCGGGGCAACAAAGGGCCGGGGGCAGCGGGGGGATAAAGGGGCTGGGGTCGGACCTCCTGTGGGGCTGGCGGGTCTGGGGTCTGTCCCCACATGGATTTAGGGGCTGTCTCTGTGTGGGGCTGGGGTCTGTCCCCACATGGATTTAGGGGCTGTCTCTGTGTGGGGCTGAGGTCTGTCCCCCTGTGGGGTCTGGGGTCTGTCCCCATGTGGGTCTGTCCCTGTGTGGGGCTGGGGTCTGTCCCCCTGTGGGGCTGGGGTCTGTCCCCATGTGAGTCTGTCCCCCCATGGATTTAGGGTCTGTCCCTGTGTGGGGCTGGGGTCTGTCCCCGTGTGGGGCTGGGGTCTGTCCCCATGTGAGTCTGTCCCCCCATGGATTTAGGGGCTGTCCCCATGTGGGGCTGGGGTCTGTCCCCATGTGGGTCTGTCCCCCCATGGATTTAGGGTCTGTCCCCATGTGGAGCTGTGGGGCAGCTGTGGGGGCTGGGGTCCATCCCGATGTGGGTCTGGGGGCCCATGGGGATCCCCCCCACCTCCATCACCCTCTCTAGGGCTGCCCCACATCCCCCATCACCCCCTTCCCTCTGGGGGTGCCCTCTGGGTCCTGTGGGGTCACCCCATTGCGGGAGGGTTTGGGGCTGGATCAGAGCTGTGGGGCCGGGTTGTGGGCTGGGCTGAGGGCTATGGGGCAGGCATGGGTGCCAGACTGGAGTCTGTCAGTCCATACTGGGGGCTGTGGGGCCGTGCCAGGATCTGTGGGGCCGCACCGGCTCTCTGGTGCCAGTTTAGGGCTGTAACGGGGTCTCTTGGGCAGGTTTAGGTCCATACCAAGTTCTGTGGGGCCACACCGGGCTTGTGGGGCCGGTTTGGGGCTGTACCGAGCTCTGTGGGGCCGTACCGGCCTCTCTTGTGCCGGTTTGGGGCCGTACCGGGCTCTGTGGGGCCGTACCGGCCTCTCTTGTGCCGGTTTGGGGCCGTACCGGCCTCTCTTGTGCCGGTTTGGGGCCGTACCGGGCTCTGTGGGGCCGTACCGGCCTCTCTTGTGCCGGTTTGGGCCGTACCAGGCTCTGTGGGGCCGTACCGGCCTCTCTTGTGCCGGTTTGGGCCGTACCGGGCTCTGTGGGGCCGTACCAGGATCTGTGGGGACGTACCCAGTCCGTGAGGCCAGTTTAGAGCTGTACTGCGTCTGTGAGGCCGTACAGGCTCTCTGGTGCCGGTTTAGGGCCACACCAGGCTCTGTGGGGCCGTACCGGGTTTTTGGGGCCGGTTTACGGCCCTACCAGGGTCTGTGGGGCCATACCGGGCTCTCCGCGCCCCCCCGCTCCCACAATGGCGGCCCCGCTCCCCTCAGCGCACTGGGCGTGGCCTCCCACGCTCCCGCCCTTTCCGCTCTCAGCCAATCAGCGCCGAGCCGCCTTCGCGCCCCGCGCCGCCGCCACGCGCCCGCTGACCCCGCCCTTCCCGCTCCACTTTCGCGCACGCGCGGCGGCCCCGCCCCGCGCCACCGCCCCCATGGCCCCGCCCCTTTCCCCTCCGCGCCGGCGCATTGGCCGCCGGCCGCGGGCTCGCGCGCTTGGCGCTCCCCCCTCCCCCCCCCTTCCCCCCCCCTTATAAATAGCGCGCCCCCCGCGCGCGCCCCCTCAGACCCTCCGCGCCCCCCGCGCCGTGAGGAGCCGCCGCCGCCGCCATTATGGGGGTGAGCGGGGCCGCGCCGCGCCCGGGGGGGCTCGGCCTGAGGGGAACGAGAGCAGGGGTGGGGCCTGCCGGGCGGGTTTGGGGCCGCCCGAACTGGTGGAGGGTCGCCGCGAGGGGACGCGGGAGTTCTGCGAGGGAATTTGGGGTCGTCTGAGAGGCTGGGAGGTCACCGCGAGGCCTTCCGGGGGTTCTGTGAGGACATTTGGCACCGTCTCAGTGGTACAGGGCTATCGTGGGGGGGACTGGGGGCTCCTGTGTGGAGGGACTGGGATTTGGGACTTTCCGTGAGGTTTTGGGGTTGTTTGAGGTCATTTGGGGCTCTCGGGACGATGCTTGTGACTCTGCGAGCGGTCTGGATGCTGCTGTGAGGAAATCGAGACCATCTGAGGCTCTTGGGGCTTCTGTGAGGCTTTTCGTGAGAATTTGAGGTTCCCACGGCAAAATGTGGGATTTTCTGAGTGGATTTGAGGCCGTTAAAGACGATTTGGGGCTGTGTAGAGAGAGGTGTTCAGGACTAGAGGGGATTTGAGGGGGAATTCGGGGCTGTCTGGGGCTCTCTAAGTTGGTTTTGTGCTTCCCCAGACACCGTGCATGATGTCCGATCCAACCCCGCTGGAAAATTCCCACATTTTCCCCCCAAAATGACCCTAAAGTGGAGATTTGAGCATGCACAACCCAGCCAGCAGCAGGTGGGGGCTGCTGCAAGCCCCCAGAACACTTTAATTCCCCCCAAGGCACTGACAGAAGTGGGTTGGAGGGACGCTGACCCCGTCCCTGTCCCCACCCCGCTGCTGTTCCTCTCCAGGCTTTGCTTTTGGGCGCATTTCACTCGATTTTGGTGCTGCTGAAGCTCAGGAATCCCAGTCCCTCTTTGGAGATTTGGAGGGATCCCAGCAGGATCCTTCATTTTGGGTGAAATCCCCCCCATTTTTCGTGCCAGTCTCTTCCCATTTGGGGAAAACCACTCCAAAGGAACAGCTCGGTGTGGCTGCTGCTTGCTGTCACCTCCTGGTCCCACCTAAAACCCCCAAGATTTTGGGGCAAAACCCCTTCAAAGTGCAGCAGCAACCCCAGGGATACTGAGAATTCAAAGCTGCTTTTATTCCTAAAACCCTTTTCCCCTCTAAAATTTCGGGGGAAAATCCCCACAAAGTGCATCAGCCCAGCAGGAGCACTCACTGAACACTCAGCACTGATTTTTTCCCTAAAACCTCGAGATTTTGGGATGCCAGCTCCACCCTGATGGATTTTAATATCGTTAATGTTAAATCTGGTCATGAATGACTCTGAGGCAGCACTTTTGGCATTGCAGGGGGGCAGAGCTGGGAAGGGCTGGGTGCAAATTTGGTGCCAATCCCTGGCGATTTGGTGCCAATTCCTGGAGTTTTGGTGCCAACCCCTGGCGTTTTGGTGCCGTTTTGGTGCCAATCCCTGGCGTTTTGGTGCCGTTTTGGTGCCAATCTCTGGCGTTTTGGTGCCGTTTTGGTGCCAATCCCTGGCGTTTTGTGCCAATCCCTGGCGTTTTGGTGCCGTTTTGGTGCCAATCTCTGGCATTTTGGTGCCGTTTTGGTGCCAATCCCTGGCGTTTTGGTGCCAACCCCTGGCGTTTTGGTGCCGTTTTGGTGCCAATCTCTGGCGTTTTGGTGCCATTTTGGTGCCAATCCCTGGCGTTTTGGTGCCAACCCCTGGCGATTTGGTGCCAATTTGGTGCCAACCCCTGGCGATTTGGTGCCAATTTGGTGCCAATCCCCGGCGTTTTGGTGCCAATTTGGTGCCAATCCCTGGCGTTTCAGTGCCCATCCCTGGCGTTTTGGTACCAATCCCTGGCGTTTTGGTGCCAATTTGGTGCCAACCCCTGGCGTTTTGGTGCCCACCCCCCCCTCGTGTTGCGTTCCAGAGGAAGTCGAGCCGGGCCAAGGAGAAGAAGCAGCGGCGGCTGGAGGAGCGCGCGGCCATGGCAGCCGTCTGTGCCAAGGTGGAGGCTGCCAACAAAGTGAGTGTGGCACCTGGGCTGGGCTGGGCAGGGCCACAGGAACCGGGCATGGGCACTGGCACAGCCCTGGCACAGCCCTGGCATGGCTGAGGACCCGGGCAGGGTGGCAGGAGTGGGCACGGCCCTGGCACGGCCCTGGCACAGCCCTGGCACGGCCCTGGCACGGCCCTGGCACAGCCCTGGCACGGCCCTGGCACAGCCCTGGTATGGCTGAGGACCCGGGCAGGGCAGGGTGGCAGGAGTGGGCACAGCCCTGGCACAGCCCTGGCACAGCCCTGGCATGGCTGAGGACCTGGGCAGGGCAGGGTGGCAGGAGTGGGCACAGCCCTGGCACGGCCCTGGCTCAGCCCTGGCACAGCCCTGGCATGGCTGAGGACCCGGGCAGGGTGGCAGGAGTGGGCACAGCCCTGGCACGGCCCCGGCACGGCCCCGGCACGGCCCTGGCACGGCCCTGGCACGGCCCTGGCATGGCTGAGGACTCGGGCAGGGTGGCAGGAGTGGGCACGGCCCTGACACGGCCCTGGCACAGCCCTGGCACAGCCCTGGCACAGCCCTGGCATGGCTGAGGACTCGGGCAGGGCAGGGTGGCAGGAGTGGGTACAGCCCTGGCACAGCCCTGGCACAGCCCTGGCACAGCCCTGGCACGGCTCTGGCACGGCCCTGGCACAGCCCTGGCATGGCTGAGGACCTGGGCAGGGCAGGGTGGCAGGAGTGGGCACGGCCCTGGCACGGCCCTGGCACAGCCCTGGCACAGCCCTGGCATGGCTGAGGACCCGGGCAGAGCAGGGTGGCAGGAGTGGCACAGCCCTGGCACGGCCCTGGCATGGCTGAGGACTTGGGCAGGGCAGGGTGGCAGGAGTGGCACAGCCCTGGCACGGCCCCGGCACGGCCCCGGCACGGCCCCGGCACGGCCCCGGCACGGCCCTGGCACGGCCCTGGCACAGCCCTGGCACGGCCCTGGCACAGCCCTGGCATGGCTGAGGACCCGGGCAGGGTGGCAGGAGTGGGCACAGCCCTGGCACAGCCCTGGCACGGCCCTGGCACGGCCCTGGCCCGGCCCTGGCACGGCCCTGGCACGGCCCTGGCACGGCCCTGCTGCCCCTCGGCGCTCTCTGGTCTCTCGCAGCTCCGGGATCCCCTCGAGGCCTTCCCGGTGTTCAAAAAGTACGACAGGAACGGGTGAGTGCCCGAGCAGCCACGCTGTCCCCAGGGCTGATCCCGGTGTCCCCAGGGCTGCTTTGGGTGTCCCCAGGCTGATCCTGGTGTCCCCAGGCTGATCCCGGTGTCCCCAGGCTGATCCCGGTGTCCCCAGGGCTGCTTTGGGTGTCCCCAGGGCTTTGGGTGTCCCCAGGCTGATCCCAGTGTCCCCAAGGTTGATCCCAGTGTCCCCAGGCTGCTTTGGGTGTCCCCAGGGCTGATCCCGGTGTCCCCAGGCTGATCCCAGTGTCCCCAGGGCTGATCCCGGTGTCCCCAGGCTGATCCCAGTGTCCCCAGGGCTGATCCCGGTGTCCCCAGGGCTGATCCCGGTGTCCCCAGGCTGATCCCAGTGTCCCCAGGGCTGATCCGGTGTCCCCAGGCTGATCCCAGTGTCCCCAGGGCTGATCCCGGTGTCCCCAGGGCTGATCCCGGTGTCCCCAGGGCTGCTTTGGGTGTCCCCAGGCTGATCCCGGTGTCCCCAGGCTGATCCCGGTGTCCCCAGGGCTGCTTTGGGTGTCCCCAAGGCTGATCCCGGTGTCCCCAGGCTGATCCTGGTGTCCCCAAGGTTGATCCCAGTGTCCCCAGGCTGATCCTGGTGTCCCCAGTGTGTTCCTGGGGTTCCTGAGGCCATTCCCAGTGTCCCCAAGCCCTTCCCGGTGTCCCCAAGCCCGGTGTCCGTCTGTCCGGCAGGCTGAGCGTGTCCATCGAGTGTCACCACAGTGTCCCTGAGCCCTTTCCCAGTGTCCCCACGGTGTCCCTGAGCCCTTTCCCAGTGTCCCCACGGTGTCCCCAAGCCCGGTGTCCGTCTGTCCGGCAGGCTGAACGTGTCCATCGAGTGTCCCCACGGTGTCCCTGAGCCCCTTTCCAGTGTCCCCACGGTGTCCCTGAGCCCTTTCCCAGTGTCCCCACGGTGTCCCCAACCCCTCCCCAGTGTCCCCACGGTGTCCCCAAGCCCGGTGTCCGTCTGTCCGGCAGGCTGAACGTGTCCATCGAGTGTCACCACGGTGTCCCTGAGCCCTTTCCCAGTGTCCCCACGGTGTCCCTGAGCCCTTTCCCAGTGTCCCCATGGTGTCCCTGAGCCCTTTCCCAGTGTCCCCACGGTGTCCCTAACCCCTCCCCAGTGTCCCTGAGCCCTTTCCCGATGTCCCCACGGTGTCCCCAAGCCCGGTGTCCGTCTGTCCGGCAGGCTGAACGTGTCCATCGAGTGTCCCCACGGTGTCCCTGAGCCCTTTCCCAGTGTCCCCACGGTGTCCCTGAGCCCTTTCCCAGTGTCCCCACGGTGTCCCTAACCCCTCCCCAGTGTCCCTGAGCCCTTTCCCAGTGTCCCCACAGTGTCCCTGAGCCCTTTCCCAGTGTCCCCACGGTGTCCCTGAGCCCTTTCCCAGTGTCCCCACAGTGTCCCTGAGCCCTTTCCCAGTGTCCCCACGGTGTCCCTGGGCCCTTTCCCAGTGTCCCCACGGTGTCCCCAAGCCCGGTGTCCGTCTGTCCGGCAGGCTGAACGTGTCCATCGAGTGTCACCACGGTGTCCCTGAGCCCTTTCCCAGTGTCCCTGAGCCCTTTCCCAGTGTCCCCACGGTGTCCCCAACCCCTCCCCGATGTCCCCACAGTGTCCCCAAGCCCGGTGTCCGTCTGTCCGGCAGGCTGAACGTGTCCATCGAGTGTCACCACAGTGTCCCTGAGCCCTTTCCCAGTGTCCCCACGGTGTCCCTGAGCCCTTTCCCAGTGTCCCCACGGTGTCCCTGAGCCCTTTCCCAGTGTCCCCACGGTGTCCCTAACCCCTCCCCAGTGTCCCTGAGCCCTTTCCCAGTGTCCCCACGGTGTCCCTGAGCCCTTTCCCAGTGTCCCCACGGTGTCCCTGAGCCCTTTCCCAGTGTCCCCACGGTGTCCCCAACCCCTCCCCAGTGTCCCCACGGTGTCCCCAAGCCCGGTGTCCGTCTGTCCGGCAGGCTGAATGTGTCCATCGAGTGTCCCCACGGTGTCCCTGAGCCCTTTCCCAGTGTCCCCACGGTGTCCCTGAGCCCTTTCCCAGTGTCCCCACGGTGTCCCTAACCCCTCCCCAGTGTCCCTGAGCCCTTTCCCAGTGTCCCCACGGTGTCCCCAACCCCTCCCCACGGTGTCCCCAAGCCCGGTGTCCGTCTGTCCAGCAGGCTGAACGTGTCCATCGAGTGTCACCACGGTGTCCCTGAGCCCTTTCCCAGTGTCCCCACGGTGTCCCTGAGCCCTTTCCCAGTGTCCCCACGGTGTCCCCACCCCAGTGTCCCCACGGTGTCCCCAAGCCCGGTGTCCGTCTGTCCGGCAGGCTGAACGTGTCCATCGAGTGTCGCCGCGTGTCCGGCCTGGAGCCCTCCACCCTGGACTGGGCCTTTGAGCTGACCAAGGCCAACATGCAGAGCCTGTGAGTGCCCCCCCTCCACACCTGAGGCATTTTCCCACCCCAAATCCCCAGGTGTGGATTTTCCCCACTGCAGGGTTCCTGGCTTCCCGTGATTTTGATGGCCCACCTCGATTTTTGCCATGATTTCCCCCCCAAACCCCAATTTTTCCCCCCAAATCCCAATTTTTCCCCCCCAAACCGCCTTTCCACCCCCCAAACCCCCATTTTTCCCCCCAAACCCCTGTTCTTTTCCCCCCAAACTCCTGTTTTTTGGCCCCCCGACTCCATTTTCCCCTTTCCCAATCCTATTTTCCCCCCCCAATCCCATTTTCCACCCCCAAACCCCATTCCACCTACCCAAATTCTCGGGTTTTGCCCCCAAACCCCCCTTTCCACCCCCCAAACTCCCACTTTTCCCCCCAAACCCCAATTCCCCTTCCCCAAACCCCCATTCCCACCTCCCAAACCCCAATTTTTCCCCCCAAACCCCAATTCCCCTTCCCCAAACCCCTGTTT
>NC_082375.1:574711-624072 GCF_027477595.1 Haemorhous mexicanus | reverse complement strand
TTCATCTTCATCCTCCTCCTCCTCCCCATCACCATCAACCGCGCGCCCTTCCTCACCCGCGGCCACCACGGTGAGCCTTCCTCGTCCTCACCATCCTCATCATCCTCATCATCATCCTCATCATCATCACCATCCTCATCATCTTCATCCTCATCTTCATCCTCATCCTCATCCTCCCCATCGCCATCAACCGCGCGCCCTTCCTCACCCGTGGCCACCACGGTGAGCCTTCCTCACCCTCATCCTCATCATCTTCATCCTCATCATCATCATCATCCTCATCTTCATCCTCATCCTCCCCATCGCCATCAACCGCGTGCCCTTCCTCACCCGCGGCCACCACGGTGAGCCTTCCTCATCCTCACCATCATCCTCCTCATCTTCATCATCCTCATCTTCATCTTCATCCTCCTCTTCATCCTCATCTTCATCCTCCTCCTCCTCCCCATCAACCGCGCACCCTTCCTCACCTGCGGCCACCACGGTGAGCCTTCCTCATCCTCATCCTCATCATCCTCATCTTCATCATCTTCATCCTCATCTTCATCCTCATCTTCATCCTCATCCTCCCCATCGCCGTCAACCGCGCGCCCTTCCTCACCCGTGGGCACCACAGTGATCCTTCATTGTCCTCATCATCATCATCCTCATCTTCATCTTCATCCTCATCTTCATCTTCATCCTCATCTTCATCTTCATCCTCACCTTCATCTTCATCCTCATCTTCATCTTCATCCTCACCTTCCTCATCATCCTCCTCATCCTCCCCATCGCCATCAACCGCACGCCCTTCCTCACCCGTGGCCACCACAGTGAGCCTTCCTCATCCTCATCCTCATCCTCATCCTCATCCTCATCTTCATCTCTTCACCTTCTTCATCCTCATCATCCTCATCCTCATCTTCATCCTCACCTTCCTCATCATCCTCCTCATCCTCCCCATTGCCATCAGCCTCACGCCCGTCCTCACCTGTGGGCACCACGGTGAGCCTTCATTGTCCCCATCATCATCATCCTCACCTTCTTCATCATCCTCAACATTCCCATCCTCATCCTCATCTTCATCTTCCTCATCCTCACCTTCATCCTTTTTTCCTTGCCCATTGCCACCAACCACGTGTGCCATGCTGAGCCTTCATCATCACCCACATCATTGTCCACCTCATCCTCCTCATCCTCCTCACCATCCTCATCTTCATCCCACTCACCATCACCCTCCTCATCCTCCCCGTCGCCATCACCTGCGCGCCCTTCCTCACCCATGGGCACCACCATGAGCCTTCATCACCCTCAGCACCGTCACCTTCATCCTCCTCCTCCCCATGGCCATCCAACGGGCCTTCCTCACCCACGGCCAGCTCCGTGAGCCTTCATCACCCTCCTCATCGACCTTCCCCCTCGTCCTCCTCCTCCTCCTCACAGGGACCCCAAAACCCTCATCATCATCATCATCCTCTTCCTCAGCCTAAGGCTCCCTCAACCTCCTCTTCACCATGACAGGGACACAGATGGCCTTCCTCCCCCCTCTTCCTCTTCCTCCTCCCCCTCCTCCTCCTCACTGCCTTAGGAAGGTGGGACAGCCTTCATCCTCCCCCTCCTCCTCCTCCCAGGAACTCCAGCCAGCCTTCCTCCTCCTCCTTCTCCTCCTCCTCTTCCTCCTTCTCCTCCTCCTGTTTCTCACCCTCCTCCTCCTCCCCAGCTGCTCGCGGGTACTTCAGCCTGGCCTTCCTCCCCCTCCTCCTCCTCCCCTGTCACCGCCTCTTCCTCCTCCTCCTCCTCCTCCTCCTCCTCACTGCCTTGGGAACCTGGAACAGCCTTCCTCCCCCTCCTCCTCCTCCCCTCGCCGGGCCCGGGTGGGGTTTGGGGGGACCCTGTGGGGTCTGTGCCCCCCCCGTGTGTCCACGCCGTGTCACGTGTGGTTTTGGGGTGGTTTTGGGGTGGGTTTTGGGGTGTTTTGGGGTGGTTTTGGGGTGTTTTGGATGTTTTGGGGTGTTTTGTGACGGTTTTGGGGCGTGTTCAGGTGGTTTTGGGGGTGTTTGGATGTTTTTGGGTGTTTTGTGACGGTTTTGGGGCGTGTTCAGGTGGTTTTGGGGTGTTTGGGTGTTTTGGGGGTATTTTGGACTGGTTTGGGGCGTGTTTGTGGTTTTTGGGGTGTGTTTGGGCGTTCTCTGGTGGTTTCGTGGTGGTTTGGAGTGTGTTTGGCTGTTTGGGATGGTTTTGGGGTGGTTTTGGTGGTTTTGGGGGGTTTTTGGTGGTTTTGGCTGGTTTTGGGGTATTTTGGCTGGTTTTGGATGTATTTTGGGTGTGTTTGTGCACCTCAGCCCTCGTGCAAGGCCATTCTGGGGGGGGGGGGGGTGACAAGAGGGACCCCCAGACATTAGGGGGGGTCCTGATGGTCCCGCAGCCCCTCCCCAAATTCAGGGGTCCCCCCCCCAGCTCTTGAAGCCCTCCCCATCCCTCAGGGTCCCCCCTGGATGTCATGGACCCCCCAAATTCAGGGATCCCCATCAACCCTGCGGTCCCCCCCCCCCAACAAAAATCCCAGTCCACCCCCAAACTCCGGGGGGTCCCTCCTGGACCCCCCCACATCCCCAAATTCCAGTGCCCCCCCCGATCTCCTGATCCCCCCAGATCTGCCTCTCCCCCGACCCCCTCCTCTTGCCCCCCTGACCCCCCATTTTTCTCTCCCCCCCCCCAGCGGGCACCACGTACATTTTCGGCAAGGGGGGGGGCCCTGATCACCTACACGTGGCCCCCCAATGACCGGCCCAGCACCCGCGCTGACCGCCTGGCCCTGGGCTTCAGCACCCGGCAGCGCGACGCGGTGCTGCTGCGCGTGGAGAGCGCGGCCGGCCTCGGAGACTTCCTGCAGCTCCACATTGTAAGGGGGGGGGGTCAGAAATTGGGGTACGGGGGTGCTGGGGGGGCTGGCAGGGGCTGGAGGTACAGGGGAGTTTAGGGGTCTGGGGATTTAGCTGGGTCTGGGGGTGCTGCTGCACGTGGAGAGCGCGGCCGGCCTCGGCGACTTCCTGCAGCTCCACATTGTAAGGGGGGGGTCAGAAATTGGGGTTCGGGGGTGCTGGGGGGGCTGGGAGGGGCTGGAGGTACAGGGGGGGTTTAGGGTCTGGGGGTTTAGCTGGGTCTGGGGGTGCTGCTGCGCGTGGGAGAGCGCGGCCGGCCTCGGAGACTTCCTGCAGCTCCACATTGTAAGGGGGGGGTCAGAAATTGGGGTTCGGGGGTGCTGGGGGCGCTGGGAAGGGCTGGAGGTACAGGGGAGTTTAGGGGTCTGGGGGTTTAGGGAGGTTTAGGGGGGGTCTGGGGGTGCTGCTGCGCGTGGAGAGCACAACCAGGCTCGGCGACTTCCTGCAGCTCCACATTGTAAGGGGGGCTCAGAAATTGGGGTACGGGGGTGCTGGGAGGGGCTGGAGGTACAGGGGAGTTTAGGGGTCTGGGGGTTTAGGGAGGTTTAGGTGGGTCTGGGGGTGCTGCTGTGTGTGGAGAGCGCGGCCGGCCTCGGAGACTTCCTGCAGCTCCACATTGTAAGGGGGGGCTCAGAAATTGGGGTACGGGGGTGCTGGGGGGCTGGGAGGGGCTGGAGGTACAGGGGGGTTTAGTGGGTCTGGGGGTTTAGGGGGGTTTAGCTGGGTCTGGGGGTGCTGCTGTGTGTGGAGAGCACAACCGGGCTCGGGGATTTCCTGCAGCTCCACATTGTAAGGGGGGCTCAGAAATTGGGGTACGGGGGTGCTGGGGGGGCTGGGAAGGGCTGGAGGTACAGGGGAGTTTAGGGGTTTAGTGGGTCTGGGGGTTTAGGTGGGTCTGGGGGTGCTGCTGTGTGTGGAGAGCACAACCGGGCTCAGGGATTTCCTGCAGCTCCACATTGTAAGGGGGGTCAGAAATTGGGGTACGGGGGTGCTGGGGGGGCTGGGAGGTACAGGGGAGTTTAGGGGTCTGGGGGTTTAGGGGGGTTTAAGTGGGTCTGGGGGTGCTGCTGTGTGTGGAGAGCACAACCAGGCTCGGAGATTTCCTGCAGCTCCACATTGTAAGGGGGGTCAGAAATTGGGGTTCGGGGGTGCTGGGGGGGCTGGGAGGGGCTGGAGGTACAGGGGAGTTTAGGAGTTTAGTGGGTCTGGGGGTTTAGGTGGGTCTGGGGGTGCTGCTGCGTGTGGAGAGCGCGGCCGGCCTCGGAGACTTCCTGCAGCTCCACATTGTAAGGGGGGGGTCAGAAATTGGGGTACGGGGGTGCTGGGGGGGCTGGGAGGGGCTGGAGGTACAGGGGAGTTTAGGGGTCTGGGGGTTTAGGGGGGTTTAGGTGGGTCTGGGGGTGCTGCTGTGTGTGGAGAGCACAACCAGGCTCGGGGATTTCCTGCAGCTCCACATTGTAAGGGGGCTCAGAAATTGGGGTTCGGGGGGGCTGGGGGGGCTGGGGGATCTTCAGGAGATCTCCAGAGATTCCTGGACTTGGTGAATTCCTGCAGTTCTCCATCATAAATTAGGAGTTGGGGGCGTTTATGGGGGTCCTGGGGGGTTTGGGGGCTCTGGGGGCTCCTGGTCATGGCCGGGTTTGGTGACTCCCCGCAGCTCCGCAGCACAAGAGGGGACAAAATTGGGGTGCAGGGGGTTTAGTGGGGGTCCTGGGGGGCTCCAGGGCTCCCTGCTAAAGGCTGGATTTGGTGACATCCTGAAGCTCCACAGGAGGGGAAAAAAATTTGGGTCTGGGGGTGCTGGGGGGGGATTTGGGGGTCCAGGGAGGTGGGAGCTCTGTGTTCCCCTTAAAAGCCAAATTTGGCGATTTTCTGCATTGGAAGAGGGGCCAAAATTGGGGTGTGGGGGGAAGGGGGGGTTGGTGGGACAGGTACCCACCGGTGCCCGCCGTGCCCACCCTGCAGGTGCAGGGGGCCGTGGGGGTCCTGTTCAACGTGGGCACCGAGGACATCGCGCTGGAGGAGCGGGGGGCGGCCGTCAGCGATGGGCGCTTCCACGTCGTCCGCTTCACGCGCAGCGGCGGCAACGCCACGCTCCAGGTGGACGGCGGCCCCCTGCACGAGCGCTACCCGCCAGGTACCCCCCGCCGCGCCCCGGGCACCCCAGGGCCCCTAGAGACACCCCCAGGTATGGCCCAGGTGTTCCCCAGGGCTCCTACAGACCCTACAGGTACCCCCAGGTACCCCCCAGGTACCCCCCAGGGCTCCTACAGACCCCACAGGTACCCCCCAGGTACCCCCCAAGGTTCCTACAGACCCCACAGGTACCCCCCAGGTACCCCCAGGTACCACTCGGGGCTCCCCCAGACACCCAAGGGACACCCCAGGTGCTTGGGGACACCTTGAGACACCACGGGGACACCCCTGGGACACCCCTGTGGCACCTGTAGGGACCCCAGGGCACCCCCAGAGCCCCCTCAAGCCCCCCCACGGCACCTTCGGACACCCCGGGGTCACCCCAGGTGCTTGGGGACACCCCCAGGGCCCCCCCTAACGAGGGCACTAACGAGGCAGCGCTAACGAGGGGTCCCACGGCCACCCCCCCGCCCCTCCCCCACTAATGCCCCCCTAAAGGCCACATAAACCCCCCGAGGACCAACCCCACCCCCCTCAGTGACACCACGGCCAGGGCTGGGGACATCAGCAGGGGCATCATGGCTGTGGGGACACTGATGGTCACACCGTGGTCACAGCGTGGTGGCACCACTGGTGACACCTGTGGTGGCACTAAAGGTGACATGATGGTTGTGCCAGTCCCACCGTGGTGGCGCTGGTGGTGACACCTTGATCCCATCATGGTTGACACTGATGGTGACACCGATGGCGCCACCAGTGATGAGGTCATGGTCCCACCATGGTGACATTGGTGGTGACAGCAGTGGCCAGGCCAGTCCCATCATGGTGGCACTGATGGTGACACCAGTGGCAAGGCCATGGTCCCACAGTGGTGACACCAGTGATGCCACTAACAATGAGACCGCGGTCCCACCATGGTGACATGATGGTGACACCAAGAGTGCCACTAACTGGTCACTAACTGATGACACCATGATGCCGTCTTGGTGACACCAACAATGCCACTAACAATGACACCACGGTGCCATCTTGGTGACATCAACGATGCCATCGGGACCATGGTCCCATCTTGGTGACATTGATGGTGACACCAGTGATGCCACTAACAATGAGACCATGGTCCCACCATGGTGACACCGATGATGCCATCGGGACCACGGTCCCATCATGGTGACATTGACGGTGACACCAACGATGCCACTCACAATGAGACCATGGTCCCACCATGGTGACACCGATGAAGCCATTGGGACCATGGTCCCATCTTGGTGACATTGACAGTGACACTAATGATGCCACTCACAATGAGACCGTGGTTCCACCATGGTGACATGACGGTGACACCAAGAGTGCCACTAACTGGTCACTAACTGATGACACCACGGTGCCATCTTGGTGACACTAATGATGCCATTGGTACCACGGTCCCATCATGGTGACATTGATGGTGACACCAGTGATGCCACTAACAATGAGACCATGGTCCCGTCTTGGTGACACCACCAATGCCATCGGGACCATGGTCCCATCTTGGTGACATTGATGGTGACACCAACAATGCCACTCACAATGAGACCGCGGTCCCACCATGGTGACATGATGGTGACACCAAGAGTGCCACTAACTGGTCACTAACTGATGACACCATGATGCCGTCTTGGTGACACCAACAATGCCACTAACAATGACACCACGGTGCCATCTTGGTGACACTAATGATGCCATTGGTACCACAGTCCCATCTTGGTGACATTGACGGTGACACCAGTGATGCCACTAACAATGAGACCATGGTCCCGTCTTGGTGACACCAACAATGCCACTAACACTGACACCACGGTGCCATCTTGGTGACACTAATGATGCCATTGGTACCACGGTCCCATCATGGTGACATTGACGGTGACACCAACAATGCCACTCACAATGAGACCGCGGTCCCACCATGGTGACACCAACGATGCCATCGGGACCACGGTCCCACCACAGCGCCGCCACCTCCACGGTGCCACCGTGCTGTGCCGCGGTGCCACGGCCATACCGCCGCCGCCGATGCCCCCATCGGTGTCACCCCGTGCCGGTGCCACCCCGTGCCGGTGCCACCCCGTGCCGGTGTCCCCGTGCCCTGCCCCGTGTCCCCGTAACGCTCTTCTCCTCCCTCCGAAGGCAGCGGGGACAGCGAGCGGCTGGCGCTGGCGCGGCAGCGCATCCCCTTCCGCCTGGGGCGGGTGGTCGATGAGTGGCTGCTCGACAAAGGTAACGGCAGCGAGCGCCCCCCACACCTGGGCACCCCCCACACCTGGGCACCCCCCCACACCTGGCCGCTCCCCACACCTGGGCACACCCGCTTGTGGCCGGGACCCAGAGGTTTTGGGGTCCCAGGTGTCTGGAAGCCACTGATTTGGGGAGTGTCTGGGATCCCCCAACACCTGGAGGCTCCTGCACCTGGGCACCGCCACACCTGGGCACCCCGGAAGGAGGGGACTCAGGTGTGCGGGACCCGCCTGTTTGGGGTCCCAGGTGTTCGGGGATCCCGGAATTTGGGACCCCGATATTTGGGGGTCACAGCACCTGGGCCCCACAGGTGTCCAGGAGCCACGTCCCGGAGGACCCCGTTGTCCAGGGACCCCCCAGGTGTTCGGGAAGGGAGCCCAGGTGTTGGGGGAGGGGCCAGCCCCTGCCCCGCCCCCTCATTACCTGGTTAAAGGGATGCTAACGCACCTAACGGCCCCCCTAAACCGCGCTGAGCCCAGAGCCCCCCTAAAGCCGCATAAACCCGCTAAACCCCCTAACCCGCACCTGCCCGCCACTGCCCGGGGCCGGGGCCGCGCCAGGTGTGCGCAGGACAGGTGTGCACCCGGTGTGCACCACGTGTGCACCACGGCTGGGGCGTGCGCCAGGTGTGTGCAGGACAGGTCTGCACCAGGTGTGCACCACAGCTGGGGCGTGCACCAGGTGTGCGCAGGACAGGTGTGCACCAGGTGTGCACCACAGCTGGGGCGTGCACCAGGACAGGTGTGCACCAGGTGTGCACCACGGCTGGGGCGTGCACCAGGTGTGCGCAGGACAGGTGTGCACCAGGTGTGCACCAGGTGTGCACCACGGCTGGGGCGTGCACCAGGTGTGCGCAGGACAGGTGTGCACCAGGTGTGCACCAGGTGTGCACCACGGCTGGGGCGTGCACCAGGTGTGTGCAGGACAGGTGTGCACCAGGTGTGCACCAGGTGTGCACCATGGCTGGGGTGTGCGCCAGGTCTGAGCCATGGCACCGGCTGTGAACAGGACAGGTGTGCATGAGGACAGGTGTGCACCAAGGCTGGGGTGTGTTCCAGGTGTGCACCAAGGCCAGGTGTGCACGAGGGCAGGTGCACGCCGGGTGTGCAGCAGGGGCAGGTGTGTGTGAGGAAGGCGCACAGGTGTGTCCGCCCTGCAGCCCCAGGTGTGCACAGGAGCCGCCCCAGCCTCGCATGCCCCGGCCCCGCCCAGGCAGGGCCCCTGCCCCTCCCCCCCGCCCCAAATGACCCAAAATTGGCCAAATTGAGCCCGAGCGGAGCCGGGGGCCGGGGGGGGCGTTGGGGTCCCTTTAACTGCCCGGGGGGGAGGGGGGTGGGGGTGGGAGGGGGGGCAGGGCAGCTCCTGGTGCGAGGCACACCCAGGTGTGCCCAGGTGTGTGGGCGGGGGACGGTGGGGGGGTGGGCGTGGCAGGGTGAGGCAGGTGGGGCAGTGTGGGGGCGTGCCAGGTGTGGGGTAAGGCCATGCCAGGTGTGCCAGGTGTGGGGATAATGCCAGGTGTGCAGCTGCCTCGTCCATCCATGGGACAGTGTCAGGGTGACAGTGTCAGGATGAGCCAGGTGAGCCAGTACCAGGTGTGCCAGGTGTGCAAGCCCCCCCTCTCCATCCTGTGTGAGTGGGGTGACAGTGTCAAGGTGATAGCACTGAGGTCACAGTGTTGGGGTGACAGTGTCAGGGTAGTACAGGTGACACAGGTGAGGCGGCACCAGGTGTGCCAGGTGTGTGAGCCCTGCCTCATCCCCCCAGCTGCCCTTCTCCAGCAGCCGGGGGGATGTGTGGGGGTGAGGTGACAATGTCAGGGTAGCACAGGTGACACAGGTGACACAGGTGAACAGGCACCAGGTGTGCCAGGTGTGTGAGCCCCGCCTCACCCCCCCAGGCCGGCAGCTGACCATCTTCAACAGCCGGGGGGATGTGTGTGGGGGTGAGGTGACAATGTCAGGGTAGCACAGGTGACACAGGTGACACAGGTGAGCCGGTACCAGGTGTGCCAGGTGTGTGAGCCCCGCCTCACCCCCCCAGGCCGGCAGCTGACCATCTTCAACAGCCGGGGGGATGTGTGTGGGGGTGAGGTGACAATGTCAGGGTGACATTTCTGGGGTAGCACAGGTGACACAGGTGACACAGGTGACACAGGTGAGCCGGTACCAGGTGTGCCAGGTGTGCGAGTCCCCCCTCTCCCCCCCAGGCCTGCAGCTGACCATCTTGAACAGCCGGGGGGATGTGTGTGGGGGTGAGGTGACAATGTCAGGGTGACATTTCTGGGGTAGCACAGGTGACACAGGTGACACAGGTGAGCCGGTACCAGGTGTGCCAGGTGTGTGAGCCCCGCCTCACCCCCCCAGGCCGGCAGCTGACCATCTTCAACAGCCGGGGGGATGTGTGTGGGGGTGAGGTGACAATGTCAGGGTGACATTTCTGGGGTAGCACAGGTGACACAGGTGACACAGGTGAGCCGGTACCAGGTGTGCCAGGTGTGCGAGCCCCCCCTCTCCCCCCCAGGCCGGCAGCTGACCATCTTCAACAGCCAGGCGCGTGTGCGGGTGGGGGGCCGGGACCGCGGCCGCCCCTTCCAGGGGCAGCTCTCGGGGCTCTACTACAACGGGCTGAAGCTGCTGGCGCTGGCGGCCGAGGGACACCCCCGCGTGCGGCTCGAGGGGGACCTGCGGCTCGTGGGGGACCCCCCCCCGCCCCCCGCGCCCCCCGGCGCCACCCCCGCGCCCCCCGACATGGCCACCACCATCATGGAGACCACCACCACCATGGCCACGACCACCACCCGCCGCGGGCGCTCGCCCACCCTGCGCGACACCGTCGCCCAGGTGAAGTGGGGAGGGGGGGAAAGGGGGGTCTGGGGGGGGGTGGGTTTAGGGGAGGGGGGCACTGGGACAGGTAAATGAGGGGTGGGGAATTGGGGGGGGGAAGGATTGAGGGAGGGTCCTACCAAGGATGGGGGATGGGGGGGTAAAAGGGGGGAGGGTCTGCAGGGAATTTGGGAGAGGATGGGGGGGGTCCCAAGGGCTGGATGGGGGGGGAGGGGCGCTGTGGGAGGGGCAGGTATGGGCGGACCACAGAGAGGGGCTGGATCCTGAACACCTGTGTGCGCTCAGGTGAGCCCTGGAGGGCCCTGGGGGGTGAGGGGGGTTTGGGGGTCCCCAGGCCCGCACTGACCCCCCCCGTGACCCCCCCCCCCCCCCCCAGAACACGGACGATCTGCTGGTGGCCTCGGCCGAGTGTCCGAGCGACGACGAGGACCTGGAGGAGTGTGAGCCGGGCACAGGTGGGTGCTGCTCCGCGGCCCCGGGCACGCGCGTGTGGCACGGCCCGCAGAGCCCGGGGCTCTTCCCCACCCCCCCGGCGGGGCGGAGACCCCCGCACAGGTGTGGGGGAGTGCACACGCACAGGTGTGGGGGAGTGCACACGCACAGGTGTTCAGGGGGAGTGCACACGCACAGGTGTGGGGGAGTGCACACACACAGGTATTCAGGGGGGAGTGCACACACACAGGTGTTCAGGGGGAGTGCACACGCACAGGTGTTCAGGGGGAGTGCACACGCACAGGTGTTCAGGGGGAGTGCACACACACAGGTGTGGGGGTGTGCACCCACACAGGTGTTCAGGGGGCGGGGGTGTTGCACACGCGTGTGAGCAGGGAACGTGCCAGGCTGCTCACGGCAGGGGGACACGCAGGTACGGGAGCTGCTCACACACCTGGACAGGTGCACACACACACACACACACCTGGACAGGTGCACGCACACACCTGGAAAGGTGTGCACACACACACACCTGCACAGGTGTGCGCACACCTGAAATATTCACACACACCTGTACAGGTGCACACACACCTGCACTGTTCGCACACACCTGTCTAGGTGTGCACACACGCACCCACACACACCCCTGCACTGTTCACACACACCTGTACAGGTGCACACACACCTGCACTGTTCACACACACCTGTCTAGGTGTGCACACACACACCCACACACACCTGCACTGTTCACACACACCTGTACAGGTGCACACACACCTGCACTGTTGACACACACCTGTCTAGGTGTGCACACACACACCCACACACACCCCTGCACTGTTCACACACACCTGTACAGGTGCACACACACCTGCACTGTTGACACACACCTGTCTACGTGTGCACACACACACCCACACACACCCCTGCACTATTCACACACACCTGTACAGGTGCACACACACCTGCACTGTTGACACACACCTGTCTAGGTGTGCACACACACACCCACACACACCCCTGCACTGTTCATACACACCTGCACAGGTGCACACACACCTGCACTGTTGACACACACCTGTCTAGGTGTGCACACACACACACCCCCCTGCACTGTTCACACACACCTGGACAGGTGCACACGTCTGAGCTGTGCACACACACATCTGGACAGGAGCTGCTCGCACACACACAGACACAGGTGTGCACACACACCTGAGCTCACACCTACCCCACAAACGCAGCCCCCCCCCCCCGCACACCCAGGTGCCCCCCCCCTTGCACACGCTCTCCCACTTGTGGCCCCGCCCCTCACCTGTGGCCCCGCCCCTCACCTGCACAGGTGTTTCCGCCCATTCCGAGCACACACCTGAGCCCGGGGGCCGTGCAAGCCCCGCCCCCACCCCCTGCCTCCCCTGACGGACGGACACTTGGACACTTGGACATTCAGACACTCGGACAGACAGGGAGGACCCCCTGGTCTGGGGTCACCCCATGTGACACCTGTGCTGTCACACCTGTGCTGCCACCAGGACCTCGGCGAGGACCCTCCCCCACCCCCAGTGTCACTCAGTGACACCCCCTGGACACCCCCGGGTGTCACCTGGACACTGGAGACCCCCCGGACACCTGGGGCCTCACCTGGCACCCACAGGTGTCACCTGGACACCCAGGTGTCCCCCACAGGTGTCACCTGGACACTCTGGTCCTCCAAAGCCCCATTTGTGGGGGAGGGGTGGCAGCAGTCAGGGGAAAGGGGGAGGAGCGGGGGACAGACGGATGGACATGGACGGACAGTGGACGGACAATGGACGGACAATGGATGGACAATGGACGGACAACTGACCACGGATGGATGATGGACAGCGGTCCGTGGATGGATGGATGGACGGACGGACGGATGGATGGACAGACGGATGGATGATGGATGGAGGGATGGATGGATGGATGGATGGATGGATGGATGATGGATGGATGGATGATGGATGGATGGATGATGGATGGATGGATGATGGATGGATGGATGATGGATGGATGGATGGATGATGGATGGATGGATGATGGATGGATGGATGGATGATGGATGGATGATGGATGATGGATGGATGGATGATGGATGGATGGATGATGGATGGATGGATGATGGATGGATGGATGGATGGATGGATGGATGGATGATGGACGGATGATGGATGGATGGATGGATGGAGGGATGGATGATGGATGGATGATGGATGGATGATGGATGGATGATGGATGGATGGGTGATGGATGGATGATGGATGGATGGATGGATGATGGATGATGGATGGATGATGGAGGGATGGATGATGGATGGATGGGTGATGGATGGATGATGGATGGATGGATGGATGATGGATGGATGGATGGATGGATGATGGATGGATGATGGATGGATGGATGATGGATGGATGGATGGATGATGGAGGGATGGATGATGGATGGATGGATGATGGATGGATGGATGGATGGATGGGTGATGGATGATGGATGGATGGATGATGGATGGATGGATGGATGATGGATGGATGATGGATGGATGGATGGATGATGGATGGATGAAGGATGATGGATGGATGATGGATGGATGGATGGATGGATGGATGGATGGATGGATGGATGGATGATGGATGGATGGATGGATGGCTGGATGGATGGATGAATGATGATGGATGGATGGACGGATGATGGATGGATGATGGATGGATGATGGATGGACGGATGATGGATGGATGGATGATGGATGAATGGATGGATGGATGATGGATGATGGATGGATGATGGATGGATGGATGGATGGATGGATGGATGGATGGATGATGGATGGATGGACGGATGGATGGATGATGGATGGATGGATGGATGATGGATGGATGATGGAGGGATGGATGGATGGATGGATGATGGATGGATGGATGGATGGATGGATGATGGATGGATGATGGATGATGGATGGATGGATGATGGATGGATGATGGATGGATGATGGATGATGGATGGATGATGGATGGATGGATGATGGATGGATGGATGGATGGATGGATGGATGGACGGATGGATGGACGGATGGATGAATGGATGGATAGATCAGTGAACACATGGATTCAAGAATGGATGAAATCAAAGACAGATGGACACATGGATGAGGATTGGATGGACGCAGCTGTGTTTAGGGATGGCTGGATGGACTCAAGGATGGACGGATGGATGGATGGATTCAAGGATGGATTCAGGGATCCATGGATGGATTTAGGGATGGACGGATGGCTCATGGATGGATGGATGGACAGACGGATGGATGGACAGATGGATGGACAGATGGATGGACGGATGGATGGATGGATGGATGGATGGATTCAAGGATGGATTCAGGGATCCATGGATGGATTTAGGATGGACAGATGGCTCATGGATGGATGGACGGATGGATGGACAGATGGATCCAAGGCTGATGGCCAGTGGCCGGTGGCTGATGGCCGGGGGCCGGTGGCCAGTGGTGGCCGGCGGTGGCCGGGGCCGGCCGGGGCCGGGCGCTGGCGCCGCAGGGGTGGCCGCGGCACCTTCTCACCGAGTGTCTCTTCTCTTCTTTTCTTTTTGTTCTTTTTTTCTCTTTTTTCTCTTTCTCTCGTTTTTTGTGTGCTTTCCCTTCCTTCCTGCAATTTCTTTTTTCTCCACGCTAAAATCACCCGGCCCCATCCCGCGATGTAAGTTGACGGCAGCGCCGCGGTTTGCTCTTAAAACAAAAAACCGAGAAAAAAAAAAAAAAAAAAAAGTAGCGGAATTAGCTAAAAAGGCAAAAAAAAAAAAAAAAAAAAAAAGAAATAAGTAACCTAGAGCGGAGCTGGCGCGAAGGCGGCCGGAGGCGGCGGGGGGGGGGTCGGGGGGCGCAGCGGGGCGCGGCGGCGGGGGCTGACGGGGGTCCCCCCGTCCCCTTTCTGTCTCCGCAGGCGGGGAGCTGGTGCTGCCGGCGTCCCCGGGCCCCCCCCGCGCCCCCCGCCGCCCCCCGCGCCCCCCCGGGCTGCGGCCCCGACTGCGACGAGCCCTCGGGCTTCGCCTCGGGGGAGGCGGCGGACCCCGACCCCGACCCCGGCCACGCTCCCGGCCCCGAGCAGCCGCCGGCCGACGACGAGGACTTCGCGGGGCTGGGGGGCGGGGGGAGCCCCGAGGCCGCCGCCCCCCCGGCGGCCACGGCCGCGCCCCGCGGCGCCGGGACCGAGCCCACGGTGGCGGGCGCGGCTCCGCCCGGGCTGGTGCCGGCGGGCGAGCGGCACCCGCGGGAGGGCGCGGGCGGGGGGCGGCGCGGGGGGGGCTCGGCTCCTCCCGTGACCCGGCGCCCCCCCGTGCCCCCCACAGCCGCGCCCGGAGCGGTGGAGGTGGTGCGGGAGGCGGGCGGCACCACCGGCATGGTGGTGGGCATCGTGGCGGCCGCCGCGCTCTGCATCCTCATCCTCCTCTACGCCATGTACAAGTACCGCAACCGCGACGAGGGCTCCTACCAGGTGGACCAGAGCCGCCACTACATCGGGGCCGCCCCCGCCGCGCCCGGGGGGGGCCCGGGAGGGGCTCCCGGTGCCGCGTCCCCGACTCCGCCCGCCGGGACCCCCAAGGAGAAGGCGGCGGCCGCGCCCCCCAAGGCGCCGGGCAAAGCGCGGCGCAACAAGGACAAGGAGTATTACGTGTGAGGGGGGGGTCTCCACGCGTGTCCCCCGACCCCCCTCACGGCCCCCGCCGCCATCCCCGGGGGGATGTCACCTGCCCGCCCCCCCGACCCCGCCGCAGCGGGGGCGCCTCTGTGGTCTCTCTGTGTGTGTGTCACCTCCCCCGACCCCGCCGCGGGAACCGGGGGGCGGCGCGCGTGGGGGGGGACGCGGGGGGCACGCGGGACCCCCCCGCGTGGGGTGAGGGACCCCTCCCCTCCCCCCGAGAGGGGTGCGGGAACTCCCCCCTCCCCCCGTCAACCGCTCCTCTTCCCAACCTCGGATCGGTTTTTTACCGCCCCCCCTCCCCGGGTATTTCTTTGGGTTTATTTTTTAATTTCGAGAGCCCCGATTGGCGTCGGGACCCCCCCAAAAGCCGCCCCGAATCCCTCCGAGCCCCCCCGGGCCGCCCCCCCGCCGCGCACAGAGGAATACACGGTTCTATACTTCGTACAGCGGCTCCGCCTCTTCCTGCGCCGCCCCCGGGACCCCCCGACTCCGCCGGGACCCCCCACCCTCCCCACGGGGTTGGGGGGGGGGGGGGGGGTCCCAGCCCTCCCCTCCGCCAGGGGGCGCCTCCCCCTCTCATGGGCCCCGCCCTCATAGTGACGTCATGGTATAGGCCCCGCCTTCTCCGCCCACCCGTTGCTCTTCCGCCCCGCGCGCGGGACCGGCGCGAGGAGCGCGCGGAGCCGTGACCCCGCGGTGACCCCACGGTGACCCCTCCGTGACCCCGCTCATGGACGGGGAGGGGGAGGCGGAGGGGGAGGGCGCGTCCGCCCCGCCGGGCGCCGCCGGTGAGGGGGCGGGGCCACGGGAGGAGGCGGGGCCGCGAGTCCGGGTGTGGGCGTGGCCGTGGGACCCCCGTGGGTAGGGGGGGCGTGGGGCGCTTTGGGGGCCGTGAGACCCCCGGAGGGGCGTGGGACACTTTGAGGGGTGGTCTGGGAGAGGGCGTGGCCGTGGGACCCCCGTGCGTCCTTTGGGTGTGTCCCGGGGGTGTGTCCGTCTGGAGGTGGGGGTCCCGGGGGAGGTTTGGGGGTCCCGAGTGGGTTTGGGACTCCGTGGGTGGGGGTCTCACGCCCCGCGGCGCGCCCAGCCTTGCTGTACCTGCCGGACGGGTCGGGGCTGTGTCGGTGCGGGGGTGGTTGTGGGGCGGTGTGGGGGTCCCCGGGGATGTGCGGGGGTCCCGGGTGTTATGTGGGGGTCCCGGGGGGGTCTCACGCCCCCCGGCGCCCCCAGCCCTGCTGTACCTGCCGGACGGGTCGGCGCTGCCGCTGCCGCTGGAGCCGCCCCCGGGCCCCACGGCCGCGGAGCTGCTGCGCCGCCTGCAGGGGGCGCTGCGCCTCCCGCCCGCCGCCGGCGACGCCCTCGCGCTGTGGTTGGGGTCGGAGCTGCTCGGTGAGGGGGGACAGGGGGACTTTGGGGGACAGGGGGGGAATGGGGGACACATGGCTCATGGGGGGACAGGGGGACATGGGGGAACATGGTCACTGGGGGGGACATGGACATGGCGGGGTCACAGCTCGCGCTGTGGTTGGGGTCGGAGCTGCTCGGTGAGGGGGGACTTTGGGGGACAGGGAAGGCCAGGGGGACATTGGGGGACATGGGGACACAGAAGGGAAATGGGACCATGGGAGTATGGGGGCGTCGTGGGGTCACAGCTCGGTTCTGAGCAGAGCTGCTCGCTGTGGAGGGGACATTGGAGGGTCCCATGAGGGACAGGGAGACGAGAGGATCCCCCTGGAGGATGGGGTGGGGGGTCCGTGAGCCCCTGTGCGGGTCCCTGTGCCCGTGGGGGTCCCCGTGGGGGTCTCCACGTGTCCCCAAGTGGGTGCCAGCCCTTTGTCCCCCCCCAGAGGTGCAGCTGAAGCCGCGGCACCGACCCCTGCGCCTGGTCCGGCACTGGCCGGAGCTGCTGCTGCGCTTCAGCCTCGGCTCGCCCGCGGCCATCGCCCAAGGTGAGGGCTGGGGGGTCGGGGGGGGGACCCTTTGGGGACAGGAGGGTCCCCTCGAGGGTCCCACTGACCCCCTGCCCCCCCAGATGAGCCGTGTCTGCAGCTGCGCAGGAACGTGTTCTTCCCTAAGAGCCGCGAGCTGGAGGTGAGGGGGGGACAGGGGGGGTCCCCGGTATGGGGGGGATCCATGGGAGGGGGTCACGGGGGGGTTCAGGGTGGGGTCTGCGGTGGTTTTGGGGTCTCTCTGGGTGACCTGGGGGTGTCTGTGGGTCTCAGCTGCAGGAGGAGGAGCTGCTCCGGTTGCTCTATGAGGAGGCGCGGGAGCAGCTGAAGGGGGGGCGCTACCCCGTGGACCCCCCCGAGGCGGCCGAGCTGGGGGGGCTCAGCTGCCGCCTGCGCCTGGGGCCCTTCGAGCCCGGCCGGCACACGGAGCTCAGCCTGCGGTCAGCACCGGCCGGACCCTGCCCGCGGGACCCCTGCCCATGGGACCCCCACCTGTGGGAACTCCTGGGACTCCCTTTAGGACCCCACCCATGGCCACCCTCGCGACCCCCAACCTGGGATCCTCCCACGCGACCACCCACGGGATCCCCTCCACCTGGGACCCATACCTGGAAGACCCCCCCCACACCTGGGACCGCCCCACCCCACGGAACCCCCATCCCCTAGCCACACGGTACCCCCTGACCCCCGTGTTCCGCCCCGTGTGACCCCCCCCCCCGACCCCCCGGTGTCGCCCCCAGGCCGCTGCTGGGGGAGCTGCTGCCGCCGGGTCCTCCGGCCCGCTGGGGGGCGCTGTTCCGGCGCTCGCGCGAGCCGGGCCCCGCCCAGCGGCTGCTCGAGGCGTTTGCGCGTGCGCCGGGCCCCGAGGCGCCCCCTGCCGGATTGTACCGGGACTTCCTGCGCCGCTGCCACGCCCTGCCCGGCTACGGGTGAGGGGGGGGGCCTCGGTTAGAGACCCCAGGGGACACACCCCCATGGGACACCCCCCCCCGATGGGACACCCCCCCGATGGGACACCCCCCAATTAGAGACCCCCAGGGGACACCTCAAAGGGACACCTTTGTAGGACACCCCCCCATGGGACATCCCCCACTGGTGCCCCCAGACCCTCAGGAATCCTCACCAAGACCCCTCCCAGGAACCCCTTGCAGACCTCAGGGACACCCTCATAATGACAGGGACCCCCCACCAGATCACCAGGGAACCCCCAAAAGACCCCCCCCCGTGCACCCACCCTGCCCCCCAGAGACATCTAATGAGCCCCTCACACCCCCAGGGAGCTCTCCCAGGGACCCCCCAATATCTGAGCCCCACAGACTCCCCCAGACCCACAGTGACCCCCCCCCAGGACTCCTTCTAGACCCCCAAGTTACTTTATATCCGGGCCCCCAAGGATCCCCTCCAGCATCTTGACCCCACACTGCACCCGGGGCCCCATGAATTTGGGGGGGAACCAGAGTTTGGGGTTTGGGGGTGACCCAGGTGTGTCCCCTCCCCCTCTCCAGGTGTGCCTTTTTCCCGGGAGCCATTGAGCGGCCGTCGGGGGGGCTGCTGGCCCGGGGGGGGCTGCGCCCCGTCAGCGTGGCCGTGGGGCTCGAGGGGGTCACCATCATTGACCCCCGCCAGAAGGTATTGGGGGGGGTCTGGGGGCGCACATGGGGGTCAGTGGGGCTCTGTGGGTGACCCCCCCGTGCCCCCCAGCACGTGCTGCTGTCCCTGACGTACCCCGAGCTGTGCTGGGAGCTGGTGGGGGCCGTGGGGCAGGACGGGGACCCCGGGGGGCAGGAGGGGGACCCCACGGAGCCCCCCCAGCTGTGGTTGGAGTTCGATGGGGACCACGAGGGAGCCCCCGTGAACCGACTGCTGCGCGTGTTCTCCCCGCAGGTGCGAGCACGGGGCAGGTGGGGGGCTCTGGGGAGGGAATTTGGGGGGAGCAGGGGGAGGGTGTGGGAGCACTTTAGGGGGCAGCTGGTGGGGGTCCCTGGGGGATCAGTATGGGGGGTTTTGGGGATCCTGGGAGGGTCAGTTTGGGAGTGTTGGGGGATAGTTTGGAGGCCCCAGGTGTGAGTTTGGGGGTCCTGGGGTGATCCCAAGGGTGTTGGTTTGGTGGTCCTGGGATGTGTTTGGGGTTCCCAAGGGGGTCGGTTTGGGGGTGGATTTGGGGGTCCCTGGGGGGTTCCTAGAGGGGTTTGGGTGTGCCTTGGGTGGGTTTGTGAGTCCCGGGGGGGGCTCTAGTGGGGTGTCCTGGGGAGAAAGCTTGGGGGGTTCCCTAGGGGGGGGTCCCGGGGGTTTTGGGTGTCCCTGGGGGGGGTCCCGGGGGTCTCGGTCTGGTGCTGACAGCGCCCCCAGGCGGAGCTGATGAGCGCCCTCATCGAGTGCTGCATCGAGCTGGGCGGGGCGGCCCCGCCCCCCGAGGATCAGGCCCCGCCCCCCGCCGCTGCGGCCGCGGCCACGCCCCCCGAGGCGGCCGGCGCGCGTGGCGCCCCCTTGCGGCGGCAGGAGAGCGTGACCCGGCCCCGCCTGCAGCGCCTCGCGACCATCGACTACGTGCGGGAGGGTGCGACAGGCGACAGCGGGACATGGGGGACAGCCGGGACATGGGGGACAGCGGGGACATGAGGGACAGCCGGGACATGAGGGACAACCGGGACATCGGGGACAACCGGGACATGGGGGACCGTGGGGACATGGGGGACAGCGGGGACATCGGGGACATCCGGGACATGAGGGACAACCGGGACATTGGGGACAGCCGGGACACTGGGGACATTCGGGACATCAGGGACAGCGGGGACATCCGGGACATGAGGGACAACCGGGACATGGGGGACAGCGGGGACATGGGGGACAACCGGGACATGGGGGACATCCGGGACATGGGGGACAGCGGGGACATGGGGGACCGCGGGGACACGGGGGACAGCGGGGACATGGGGGACATCCGGGACAACTGGGGACATTCGGGACATGGGGGACGTAGGGGACATGGGGACACACACACATGGGGTGACTCCAGCTTTTGGGGGGTGTAGGGGACATGAGGTCGAGGAGGGGGACAGAAGGGCAGTCACAGGGACATGGCGGGGGGGAACAGGGACCTTGGGGGGAGTATGACGAGCAGGGGGCAGGGGGTACAGGGGGAATTGGGACACCCGGGGGTGGCACAGGGGACCCCGAGGCGGTTCCTGCCCTAAATCCCACCCCAATGTCCCCCCCCCCAGGGCAGGAGCTGCGGCGGGTGAAGCCCCCCCGGCGCTCGGCGTCCTTCTTCAGCCGGGGGGGGAGCGGGGGCGGCTCCTACAGCCCCGTGGCGGGGGGCACGGGGGGAGTCGGCTCCGAGCAGGGCTGAGCCCCCCGAGCCCCCCAAACTCCTCCCAGTTCAGACTGGGAGCCCCCCCCCTCTCTTTGTACCCACACCCCCCCAATAAACTGCACTGCCCCCCCGCCCCCTCTCCCCAGGCAGGGTTTGGTGGAATTTGGGGCGAATTGGGGTCGATTTGGGGCTAATCCAGAGCGGTTTGAGGCAGATTGGTACCAGTTTGGGGATGATTCTGGGTGGCTTGGGGCAGATCAAAGGTGATTCAGGGTGATTTGCGACTTTTTTGGGGCGTTTGGGGTTAATTCGTGGCAGTTTTGAGCTAGTTTGGGATATTTGGAGCTGATATGAGATCATGCAGGGCATTTTCCAGCCAGTTCCTGAGGGGTCTGAGGCCACTTTCAGTGGAGTTGGGACATTTTGGGGCCAGTTCTGGGGGGTTTGGGGCCTGTTCCAGGCAGCTTGGGGTCCATTCGGGGGGGGGGTTGGGACAAGCTGCAGCAGTTTGGGGCCAATTCTGGGGGGTTTGGGGCCAATTCTGGGGGGTTTGGGGCCAACGTAGCCAAATGGCGGCCCCACGTGACAGCAGCGGCCATTTCGGGCTGGGCACTCAGGGACACGCGTGTCACACCTGTCACACCTGTCACCTGTGTCAGGGACTTCTCCCTCTCTTTAGCACTAATGAAACCTTTGGGACAAATTCCACCATTTTTGAGGCAAGTCCTGCTGATTTTGGGGCATTGCTTGGTGTCCATTTGGGACCCTCACAGACCCACCCCAAATCCCCCTATTTCCTATTTAACCCTATTTTCCTTTCTTTTCCCACCCAGCAGGGCTGCGTTTGTCCAAACTATCACATTTTCTACCCATAAACCCCACACGCCTACACTCTGCGGCAAAACCGCCTCAGTCCTGAATAACTTCATTTTTTTAAGGTGCTTTTTAGAAATTTAAAGATTTTTTAAGGAAGAACCGGTGAGAGGTTTGTGCTGGGTGAGGGGTTGGTGTTACCGGGGCCTAAAGAACACAGAGAAACTGCTCTGAAATCCAACATTCACAAACTAAAAAAAACGAAGAAAATCTAAATATTTAATAGGATAAAGAAATGTTTTGGAATAAATATTACCTGAGGGAAATCGTGAAGGACGCGGGTCCCCCCCCCACCTCACGGGGCTGCTCCTGTGGGGAGGCGCCATTTTGGGGGGGGGGGGGGGAGCGGGTTATGGCTGAATAAAAATGAGATTTTCTGAGGAAAATAAAGTCATTTCTGAGGTCAAACTTGACATTTCTGAGGTAAAATTTGACATTTCTGGGCCAAATCGGGAACTTACTGAGGGAAATGAAGCATTTTTTGATACAAATCGGACATTTCTGAGGGAAGTAAGACATTTTCGAAGCAAATGGGACACTTCTGAGGCAAACTGGACACTTCTTGAGGAAATCAAACCTTTTTGAGACAAACCAGACGTTTCAAAGGGAAATGCGACATTGATGAGGTAAAATCAAACGTTCCTGAGGCAAACCGGACATTTTCTCAGAGAAATCGGTCATTTTCTGACAGAAGTCGGCCATTTCTGAGGCAAATGACATTTTCCTGAAAGAACTAGGGCTTTTCTGAGGTAAAACCAAGGAGAAAAGGGCGATTTTTTTTTTTTTTTTTTTTTTTTTTTAAACCGTTCAGCCTCTCCGGACACGGCGGAGGTGACTCGGCGCTTCCCCCGCCCAATGCGGAGCGCACGGAGCGATGGCGCCGCGCCCCCGCCCCCGGCGCCGCCCCCGCGGCGACTGCGGCAAAGCCAAGGGAGGGGCCTGGTGAGGGGGCGGGGTCTCCGCGTGGACCCGCCCACTGACGCATCACTCTCGGATCCCTCCGCGTCCGGATCCCTCCGCCGACCACATGACCGGAGGTCTCTTCACTTGGAATCCCTCCGCCGGATCCTTCCGCGGCCGCTCCCGCCCCCAAATTTTTTTTTTTTCCGCCTGTAAATGAGCGTGGGGGAGGGGCAGAATGAAAGTCGGGTGTGTGGGGGAGGGGAGCGAGCGGGGGGAGGGGGTCTGTGACCATTAAACGGCGGTTTGAGGGGGTCCCGCGGAGGAGGGGGTGCCATGAAGTTCTCCCCCTTGCACGCGCCCCTTTTCGTGAGGTAATTTTTGTGGGAAAAGTCGCTAAAAAGGGTCGGGTTTTAAAAAGCTGGTAAGCCTCTAGGAAATGGTGGGTTTAGAGTGAAGAATTGAGGTGGTTTTGCCTCAAAAACACACTAAGAAAGGGGGTTAGGAAGACTGGAGGGGCAGCCTCTCACTTTGGGTTTAAAAGCGGCCATTGGTGTTTAAAAAGCAGCTGAAAAGCTGCAGGGTTTGGCTTAGTGGCGATTTTTGAGGGCAAAACCTGTGTCCTGGGCCCCAAAAATGGCTTAAAGTCACCTTAAAGTGCTGTTGAGGTTCTTCAGAAGCTTTAGTGCTATCTTATCTTTTAAAAAAAATCTAAACCTGATTTTTATATTCTATTTTTTTTCATAAAAAACACTCAAGATGTGGTGAAGAGCATCTTTCTAGAAGGAAATGTTTTAAAATGGCCTCTGCAGGCTGAGCTCCTGTGGAAAAAGCAGCTTTTGGGGTATTTTCATGCAGAAAACATGAACTTTGGCCATGGCCGAGTTACTAAAATGATTTTAAATTTTAAATCAGGGCTTAAACCAGCTGCAAATGGGCGAATTATTGCTGTAAAAATGATCACTGAGATAACCCTTCCCTAAAATCAGGGTATTTTTGGGAGAGGCCTTTTCCAGCACCTGAAAAGGAGGAAAAAAATTACATTTCAGAGCCTTAATGGTGGAATAGCCCAGAAAATAATTAATAAGGAAATATTTCCTCCAGCAGGAAACGCCCCAAAAATGTCGGAACAGCTCCTCCCACACCCCCAAAATGCCTCATCGGTTTCATCAGCAGCTTTAATTAGCCCCAGAGCAGCTTTAATGAATGATAATTAAAAGGTTGGGGTGGGGGGGTTGTGCCCTCCCTGCCAGCACTTTTGGGGTGTCATTTCCTGCCCGGAAACGTCTCAAAATGCCAAAAAAAAGTGCCTTAAAATGCCTTTAAAAAGCCTTTAAATGCCTCAGAATAGTGGGGTTTTATCCCCCTTATTGAAAACAGAGACTTCCATGACTCGGCATGGCCTGAAATGGGGTGAAACACAGAGATTTTGATGCATTTCTGTCACGAAAAAGGAAAATAAAATGGTGGTTAGGGCTGTGCTGGATCAGGGTGGAAAAAAGGGTTTGAAAAGGGTTGTTTGGGCTTTTGGTGAAAATTTGGGCTTTGGGGTCTGTGTTCCCTCAAGAACTTTTTTTTTCCCCCCAAGATTTGTGACCCTTTTGAGGAGAAACGGCGCCTTTTTGGCAGCGGCCCAGCCCCGTGACGCAGCAAAAGCAAAAACCCGAGTAAAATGAATGAATAAAAAACAACCCCCCAAAAAAACCCTCTAACACCACCCGGGAAGGTCGAAGCGAGGGATTTTAGGGCAGAACTGGCCAAACCGAACCAAAAACTCGCTGTTAAATTTAACCATTTTCGTGCTGGACCTCGTGGCGCGGCCGAAGGCCCACGGCTGCGGGGGGAGGGGCGGAGCGCCGTTTGTGAGGGGAAAAAATCAAAGAAAAGGGGAAAAAATGTGAAATAATGAAAAAATGAGATTTTTCACACTGGGGGCGGTGGATTGGGTGGGGGGATTTTGGGGGTTGCTGCCCTTTTTTGGCTATTTTAGGGACTATTTTGTCGCCCCCGCGGGGGCGGCGCTGGGCCGTTTATAAGGGAGGGCCCCGCGCCGGCTGCGCCCGGCCGAGAACCAGCCCCGAAACGGCCCAAATTCGGCCCAAAACCGCTTCGAGCTGCTCGATTTTATATAAAAAAGCTCCTAAAATGGCTTTATTTCCTACCGAGAGCTCCAAAATTGGCTTTATTGCCTACGAGAAGCTCTTAAAGCTGCGGTATTCTATAGAAGGAGCTCCTAAGACTGCTTTATTTCATAAAAGCGGCTCTTAAATATTTATTTAAAGAAAAGAGATAAAAGCTGTTTCCTTTAAGGAAAACTGAGCTCTTAAAGCTGCTTTGTTTCTATAAAAATCCTTAAATCGGCGATTCCAGTAATGGGAAAAGCCGGGGCAAGCCGGGGCACTTTTAACTGAAACAAAAAAATGAATGAAAAACCTTAAAAAAGCTCTTAAAGCTGGTTTTTATTCAAACCGAAGCTTCTAGGGCTGGTTTTTAAGAAATCGCTGCTTTCAAAGCCGATTTCTGGGAGAAAAGGCAGCTCTCGCAGCTCTTTAATTCTTAAAATATCCTAATGTGATATTTTCATAAGCCGGAGCAAGCTGGGGCGATTTTAATGAAAAGAGAGCTTTTTAAGCTGCTTTAATTTAAAGAAAGAAAAAGCGCTCGATACGCTGTTTTCTGCTAAAAAAGCTCCTGAATTTAATTTTCATTTTCAAAAGCTCCTAAAGCTTTTAAAAAAATGTAATTTTGTCCCCCAAGTGGGGCCGGGCCGGGCAGCGCAGGCGGGGGCGGCCGGTTTGGGGTGAAATGCGGCATTTTCAGGCTCAGGATGGATTGAGAGGAGCCAATTTTGAGGGAAGAGCAGAAAAATTGAAGAGTGAAGATGGAGTCGGCAGGGAAAGGAAAGTTTTTCTTCGCAGTGGCCCCATCTGGGGGGAAAAAAGGACTTTTTGGTAAAATGGCGGCAGTTGGGCAGGGGAGGAGCAGAGAGAAGAGAGGAAAAAAAGGAGAGAAAGAAAATAGAACAAAAAAGAGAGAGAAAATAGAAGAAAATGAGAAAAAGAAAATAGAAAAACTTAGAAAAAAGAAAACAGAAACAAAATTGCAAAAGTAGAAATTGGAAAAAAAGAAAATTGAAAAAGCATAGAATGGAAAAAAGAAAATAGAAAAAAAAAAGAGAAGAAAATTGGAGAATAGAAGAAACTAGAAAAAAAAATAGAAAATTTGTGAAAATAGAAGAAATTAGAAAAAAGAAAATTGAACAAATAGAAAATAGAAGAATAGAGAAAAAATAATAGAAAAATGAAAATAGACTGTAAATAAATAGAAAAATACAATTAAAAAATGAAACTAGAAAAAAGAAAATAGAAAATTATAGAAAAAAAAAACCCAAGTGCTGAACATTTGAGAAGATGGAAGTGAAAGAAAACAGGGGAAAAATCAGAAGAGAGAAAATAGAAGAGAATAGAAGAGAGGAAAAATGAGAGAAAATCAAAGAGGATTTAGAGGAGAAAATAGAAGCGAAAAATAATGAAAAAAGAAGGATAAAGGGAGAAAAAAGGAAGAAAAATCCCGATTTGGGCCCCGGAGCCGGGAAAATTGAGGAATTTGAGGAAAATGCCCCAAACGGAGCCGGAGGCAGCGGCCGGGTGAGGCCCCACCCCCCCGGGGGTTTGGGAATTTTGGGGGGATTTGGGGGGTTTTGGGGTTCTGTCGTTTCAGGCGCCGCCGCCGTCGCCCCTCCCCCTTCCCCCTTTTTCTATTAAACTCCCCAGAAATGGGGAAAACCCCCCAAATTCCTCCAGCGCCCTCCGGCTCCGCCGCTCCCGCCGGCGCCGCTCAGTAAGTGTCCAAAATCTTCTGTTTTTATCCCAAAGGCGTCGCGCGGGAGGGGCCGGTGATAAAAAAAAAAAGGGAGAGAAATAATCAAAGAAATGTTCTGTATTTTTTTGGGGAGGGGGAGGGGGAAGGGGGTGTCTCGAGTTTTTTTCCCCCCTCAGGGAAGCAGCAAAACGCAGGGAAAAAAAAAAAAGGCAAAAAAACGGTGAGAGAAAAGCCGAGGAAAGGGAAAAAAAAAAAAAAAAAGAGGATTTAACCAGAAAAGGCCAGTCTGCACTCAAAACGCGCTCAGGAGATTCCGGCAGGGATTTGAGGAGAAAACCCCCAGATCTGGGGAATGCAGAGAAGTAAGAATCGATTTCATTTCATTTTTTTTGGGGAGGTCGGTTTTTGGTGGGAAGGGGGCGGTTTTGGGGTGTTTTCCGCCCTTTCCGCAGCCGCAAGTGAGAGGAGTCAGCAGCAGCAGCAAAAAGAAGCTTTTTTGCCCCAAAGTGAAGCTGGAAGAGCAGGAATGAGGCTCCGGGAGCTTTCCTTAGGAAAAACAAAAAAAGTAAAACCCCCCCAAAAACCCCGCGGAGGGAGGGGCTGGAGCAGGCGTGGGGGGAGGGGACAATAATCATGTTTTCAGGTTTTTTCTCCAAAACCAGCAGCAGGAATGGTTAAATTTAGACTTTTGTCCCCAAAACGAGTAAGTGTAGGAGCGAGCAAGGGGCGGGGAAGCCTCAAATTTGAGGCAAAACCCCCCCCCCAGATCGGCGGTGGCAGGTACCGGGTGCGCCCCTCCCCCACCCTGAGCCCCCCCCCGGGACCCGCGCGGGGGTGGGGGGAGGGGCGGCGGATTTGGGGCGATTCCGGCCGGTTTGGGGCGTCGGGAGGCGGGGGGAGCGCGGGGACCCCCCCCCGGACGTGGCATGCGGGCACCTCCCGACCCCAAATCCCCCCAAAACCGGCGGAAAACCGCGACCTTCGGGCGGTTTGACCGATTCGGCCGCTTTTCCCCCCAAAAAACGGATTGTGCTGACAGGGTGTGTGTGTGGGGGGGGTCTCGTGGGTGTTTTTTGCAGCCCCGCCGGCCCTGCCCCCGCCAGAGGAGCCTCCAAGAGCCAGACTGGGGCAAAAAAACCCCAAATCAGGGTCTGCAGGAACAGTAGGGAGCCAGAAATTGGTATTTGTGCCGCTTTCACCCCAAAATGGGCCACTCCAGGGATGGAAGGGGAGGGGGAGCTTTGGGTTTGGCTGCTTTGCCCCCCCCCCAAAAAAACCCCAAAATTGCTAAAATTGCCTCAGAACGCGCTGCTCGTAGGGCCCTCCCCCAAGCTGGGAATTTAAACCAAAACCAGGGGTTTTTCACCCAAAAAAAGTGCTTAGTCAGCGCCTTCGCGTGGTGCCTGGGGAGGGGGAGGAGCTTTTGAACCATTTCCCCTGGATTTTCCCCCAAAGCAAAGGGATGGAGGAGCAGGTGTTGGGGATGGGGGGTTGGGTGTTGTCTCTCTCCCCTCCCCACAGTGACAGTGCCAAAACCGCCTTGATTCGTCCCAAAATGGACAATTTGCTCCAAAAAAAGGCTTAAAAACTAGAAATTCCCCCCAAAATAAGAGGCAGGAAAAGGTGAGCCAGCAGAGTAAGTACCGGCGGGGCCCCGGGACGCGCCGACCCCAAAATCCCCCGTTCTCGGCCCAAGCTGCGAGGGGGGCGCGGGATGAACCCCAAAATCCCCGTTTTTGCGCCCGGATCGCGCGTCCGACCCCAAATCCCCGTTTCTGACCTCGTCGTGCTCCGGGGGCACGGGATTAACCCCAAATCCCCCCAGCTTGAGCCCATTTTGCGCCCTAAATTCCGAATTTCCAGCCCAATTTTGCGACCGGGACGCGCCTGTGACCCCAAATCCCCGTTTCTGAGTCTGTTTTGCGCCTGGGCCGTGACTCTGACCCAAAATCCCCATTTCTCCGCCCAAATTGCGCCGGGGGCACGTGCTGGGCCCCAGACCCCCCAAAGTGCTCGTTTTCGGGTGTGCTCCGGCCCCAAATTCCCCACATTTTGCCCCAAATCGTGTGGGGCGGGGCCGGACCCGTTTTGGGGAGGTTTTCTTGGTTTTTTTTTATTTTTCCCCGTTTCGGGAGGTTTTTTCTTTTCCTGAGAAAACTTTTCCCCGTTTTCTCAGGTTTTGCTTTTTCTCCTCTGGACCCAAAAAGGCCAAAAAAAAAGCAAAAGGCGCCGGTGGTGGCACCCCCGGGACCCCCCGGGGCGGGGTTCGACTCCCCGCGGCGCTGCTGCTGCTGGCCTGGGGCCCTATCGTGACAGAGACCCTCATATCACGACAGGGAGCCCCATATTGTGGTGGAGACCCCCCCCCCATTTCTCCTCCTTGACTCGGGGATCTCGAAATCCAGAGAAAAGGATGAGCCCCATATCCCGACAGGGACTTTATATCGCGACAGGAGCCCTTGTATTGCAATAAGGAGCCATTATCATGATGGGAGACCCCTCTCATTTATTCCCATGTTGTGACAGGGACCCCTTTTGGTGACACAGCCCCTATTATCGTGACAGGGACCCCCTGCTCCTCATTTTCCCAGAGCCCCGCACCAGGTGACCCACGGTTCCAGGACGGGGGATTCCCCATATCACGACAGGGATCGTCTATCGCGATAAGAATCCACATTTTGCAAGGGCTCCATATCCCGATAGGACCCTGGATCGCTCTCAAGACAAGTATCAAAACAGGACCCCCCTGTCACGACAGTGCTCCTGTATCGTGACAGGGCCCCGTGCTGCTCAGAGGACCCAGGACCGTGAGGGGGCGCTGTATCACAGGGAATCCCCATTATCGCGACAGGGACCCCCAGTGACCAATAAACTGCAGAGTCCAGACCGGCCTTGTGTCGTCATTGGGGCTGGGGTGGGGTGGGGTGGGGGTGTCACCGTGGTGCACATGACGTCATAGCAACGCGGGCTGGGTCCGCCTGGTGACGTCACCGCGGCTTCCTGCCGCGTGTCCCTTACAAGCCACGCCTTCCCACTGGTTTAGGCCTCGCTTCCTTTTCGCCCCGCCCTTTCACCATTGTTGATCCCTCATTGGTTCTTTTAGGCCCCTCCCCAGCTCCTTATTGGCTCTTCCGGGCCCCGCCCTTCGCTCCTCCCATTATCCACCCCCACCCTCTCATTGGCTCATCCAGACCCCACCCTGGGCCTTTCATTGGCTCGCCGAGGCCCCGCCCCCCCGGTCCGTCACCGGATCCTCCCGCCCGGCGCCGCCGCCGCTTCCTCCGGGCCCGCTCCGGCCCCGGGACCCGCTCGGCGCCCCGGGAGCCGCCGGGAGCGCGGGCCCGGCCCCGCCATGTGGCTCTTCTCCCGGGACCCGGTGCGGGACTTCCCCTTCGAGCTGGGCCCGCCCGATGCGGATCCCGAGGCGGAGCCGCTCCCGGACCCCGCGGCCCCGGCCCCGCTCTGGCGGCTGCTGCGGGGGCGCCGCAAGGTGGGGGGGGGTGTGGGGGGGGTGGTCTTGTGTCCCCTCGTGTGTCCCCTGCATGGCCATCCCTGCCCCGAGCCCCCCCGATGTCCCCGCGACCCCCATCCCCTCGGTGTCTCCACTTCGGTGTCCCTCGGTGTCCTCATCCCTTTGTGCCCCAGCTCTCGCTGTCACCTGTCCCCACGTCACCGTGTGTCCCCCATCGCCAGGTCCCAGATGTCTCTATCCCCACATCTCCATTTGTCCCCTCGTGTCCCCCTGTCCTGTCGTTACTCCGGCCCGGCGTGTCCCCACAGTGTCCCCCCCTTTCCCCCCTGGGCTGTTCCCCCGCTGTCCCCTCCCTGCCTGTCCCGGTGTCCCCTGACTGTCGCCGTGTCCCCAGGCCGATGGCGCTCCGGTGTCGGTGTTTGCCCACAGCCTGGGCCCGGGGGTGGATCCCGGTGCCACCGCGCTGGCCCGGGCGGGGCTGAAGCGGCTCCGCAGCCTCCGGCACCCCAACATCCTGGGCTACCTGGACAGCCTGGAGGTGACAGGGACGGGGACACCGCGGGGAGGTCACAGGGACATGGGGGAACACTGGGGGAATGAGGGGATTGGGAGTGAGTGGGGGGATATGAAGGGATGGGGACACTGGGGGGGACATAGGGACAATGAGAGGACAATGGTGGCAGGGGCAATGAGCAGTCAGGAGGGGACAGGGGGACATTGGGGGACAGGAATGGTGGGGACAGCGAGGGGACAAAGGAGGGACACAAACAAGGACTTGGAGGGGACACGGGGGGGTGACAGCGGGAGGTGGGGGTGACCCGGAGTGTCCCCCCCAGACGGAGCAGTGCCTGTACCTGGTGACAGAGGCCGTGACCCCCCTGCGGCGGCACCTGAGGCTGCACCCCCCGAGCGGGGACTCGGGCGAGCAGGAGGTGGCCTGGGGGCTGCAGCGGCTGCTGGTGAGGGGGGGTCTGGGAGGAATCTGAGGGGGGGTCCCTGAGGCCTTTGTGGGGACCCTGCAATCCGGGGGTGTGGGGGGGACCCTAAGATCTGGGGCGGGGAGGGGGGGCCCAGGTGGGTGGGGGGATCCTTGGGATCTTGGGGGGGTCTCCAGGATCTGGGGGGATTCTGGGATCCGGGGGGGGGGGGTTTCTTTCTGAGAGGTTTTTGGCTCCTGAGTGGGAGGCGACCATTTTGTGTGGGGGGGTTACCAATACTGGGGGGGTTTTTGTCCCCCCCAGACGGCGCTGGCGTTCCTGGGGGTCTCGGGGCTCGTTCACCACGCGCTGGGACTCGACGCCGTCTTCGTGGACCCCGGGGGCGAGTGGAAGCTGGGGGGGCTCGAGAGGGTGGCGGCCACCAGCGAGGGGACCCCCACCCGCCCTCCTGGTGACCCTCCCCGGCCCCAGGACCCCCCCGAGCTCAGCGACCCCTCCCGAGGGCAGGGGGACCCCTGGTGAGTTGGGGAGGGGACATGGAAACGGGGGAGGGGAGGGGGTGGCACTCTGGGGGCTCAGAGGACCACAGGGGTCTCCTGTGCCCCCTCCCCACTGTCACGGCCCCCACCAGGGCAGGGGACATGTGGCGCCTGGGCTGCCTCATCTGGGAGGTCTTCAATGGACCCCTCCCCCGGCCGGGGGCTCTGCGCAGCTTCGGCAAGGTCAGGACCCCCCCCCAAAATCCTGGGAACCCCCTGGGCACCCCTAAACACCCGGGATCCTCCCAGACTTGTGGATCCACCAAATTCCTGCTCACCCTCCAGAACCTCCCCAGCCTCAGGGGTCCCCCTGTCCCCCCAGCCCGTGGGGTGCCCCTGACCCCGTGTCCCCCCTGTCCCCCCAGCTGCCCCCCGGGCTCATCCCGCCCTTCTCGGAGCTGGTGGCAGCGGATCCGGGGGCCCGGCCGGGCCCGGGGCCGCTCCTGGAGCGGCTGCAGCGCCCTGGAGCCTTCCTGGCCTGTGCCCTGGTGCGCACCGGGCTCTTCCTCGAGCACTTCCAGGTGGGGCCTCAGCCTCGCTTCATCCCTGTTCCACCATCCTCATCCTCGTGTTCATTCCTGTGCTTTCATCCTCATTCCCATCCCTGTCTCCTCATCTTTGTGCTCGTTCCTGTTCCTTTTTCCCCATCATCATCCTCATCCCTGTCACTGCCTCTTGATCCGTTCCTTGATCCTCACCCCCATCCCATTCCTCATGTTCATTCCCGTTCCTTAATCCCCATCCCTTGCTCCCTGCTCTCCCATCCTCATCTCATTCCCATCCCTGTTCCTTCAACCTCTCCCTCATCTTCATCCCCATCCCCGTGTCCCCCCCATCCTGTGCTGTCCCCCCTGACCCCCCGGGTGTTTCTGGGACCCCCCTGGCAGGTCCGGGACCCCTCGGAGCGCCGGACGTTCCTGCAGGAGCTGCCCCCTCTCCTGGAGTCCCTCCCGGGGCCCTTCCGGAGGCACAAGCTGCTCCCGAGGCTGCTCGAGGCCCTGGAGCTGGGCAGCGCCGATGCCAGCGCCCTGCCCCCCCTGCTGCAGGTGGGACCCCCTCCAAAAGCCCCCCCTAAAACCTCCCTGATCCCCCAAATCCCACCCATAACCTCCCTGCCCCTCCCTGCTGCAGGTGCGACCCCCAAATCCCCCCCTAAAACCTCCCTGATCCCCCAAATCCCACCCACAACCTCCCTGCCCTTCCCTGCTGCAGGTGCGACCCCCAAATCCCCCCCTAAAACCTCCCTGATCCCCCAAATCCCACCCACAACCTCCCTGCCCCCCCTGCTGCAGGTGGGACCCCCCCCAAAAGCCCCCCCTAAAACCTCCCTGATCCCCCAAACCCCACCCACAACCTCCCTGCCCCTCCCTGCTGCAGGTGGGACCCCCCCAAAAGCCCCCCCTAAAACCTCCCTGATCCCCCAAATCCCACCCACAACCTCCCTGCCCCTCCCTGCTGCAGGTGGGACCCCCAAAAGCCCCCCCAATAACCCCCATACCCCCTGGTCTCCCCCCGCAGGTGGCGAAGGTCCTGGACCCCCCCGAGTACCAGGAGCGAATCGTCCCCGTCCTCGTCCGGCTCTTCTCGTCCCCTGAGCGGGGCCTGCGCCTGCGCCTGCTGCAGCTGGTGACTGGGAGCACTGGGAGGGACTGGGATGGGACTGGGATGGGACTGGGAGGGACTGGAATGGGACTGGGAAAGGACTAGAAAGGACTGGGATGGGACTGGGCTCAGACTGGGAGGGAAGGGAGGGGGTCTGTGGGCTTTGGGGGGGGTTCATGAGCTCAGAGGAGGCTTGGGGGATCCATGGGGGGGATGATCCGAGGTTTTTGGGGTCCCTGGGGGCGTTCAGGGGTCTCACAGCTCCCCCCCAGCTCGAGGAGTACATTGAGTTCCTGCCTGAGGCCACCGTGGATTCCCAAATTTTCCCCCACGTCGCCCACGGGTTCCTGGACTCCAACCCGGCCATCCGTGAGCAGACAGTCAAGGTGAGCCCCCAAAATCACCCAGGACCCCCACATCACCTGGGAACCGCCCCCAAAATCACCCAGGCCCCCCACATCACCTGGGAACCGCCCCCAAAATCACCCAGGACCCCCACATCACCTGGGAACCACCCCCAAAATCACCCAGGACCCCCACATCACCTGGGAACCACCCCCAAAATCACCCAGGACCCCCACATCACCTGGGAACCGCCCCCAAAATCACCCAGGACCCCCACATCTCCTGGGAACCACCCCCAAAATCACCCAGGCCCCCCACATCACCTGGGAACCGCCCCCAAAATCACCCAGGACCTCCACATCACCTGGGAACCGCCCCCAAAATCACCCAGGACCCCCACATCACCTGGGAACCGCCCCCAAAATCACCCAGGACCCCCACACCACCTGGGAACTGCCCCCAAAATCACCCGGGACCCCCAGAGTTCCTGGGACTCCCCCAGAAGTTACCTGGGGATCCCTCAAAACCACCTGGAGACTTTTCTAAAAATTAAACAGCAATCCACAAACCCACCTAGGGAGCCCCCCAACCACCTGGGTACTCCCCAAATGGGTGGGACTGAATGGGGACCCCCCCCAAATGGGTGGGACTGAGTGGGGACCCCCCTCCAAATATGTAGAACTTTTCAATCCCCTGTAGCCCCCCCCCAAATAACCTGGCAATGTCCTTCCAAATCCACCAAAACGGGGTGAGACTCCCCCAACCACCTGGGCACCCCCGAATGGGTCAGAACCCCCCCCCAAATCCCATCCGGGGGTGCCCCCTGACCCCCCCTCTGTGTGTCCCCTCCCCCCAGTCCATGGTGCTGCTGGCGCCCAAGCTGGGGGAGGGGCGCAGGGGGGGGGAGCTGCCGCGGCTGCTGCTGCGGGTGCAGGGGGGGGACGCGCTGGGACCCCTGCGCTGCAACGCCACGCTGTGCCTGGGCCGCCTGGCCCCCCACCTGCCCGCCCAGGTGAGCTCTGAGACCCCCCTGAACCCCCCCAAATTGGCCCAGTACCCATTCTCCCCTGTGCCCCCCCACCCCAGACCCCCCCACCATGGTTTGAGCCACCCAGGACCCCTTTACCCTGTCCCCCATCATTGTCCCCATGTCACTTCCCAGATCCTGTCCCCTCCCCCTGTCCCCTCTCCCCCCTCATTGTCCCCCTGTCTGCCCTCAGACCTGTCCCCCCCTCACTGTCCCCGTCCCCACTCCCTGTCCCCCCTCACTGTCACCTGTCCCCCCTCACTGTCCCCCTGTCCCCCCTCACTGACCCCCCTCACTGTCACGTGTCCCCCCTCACTGCTTCCTCTCACTGTCACCTGTCCCCCCTGACTGTCCCCCTGTCCCCCCTCACTGACCCCCCTCACTGTCACCTGTCCCCCCTCACTGTCCCCCTGTCCCCACTCCCTGTCCCCCCTTGACTGTCCCCCCCCACTGTCACCTGTTCCCCTGTCCCCACTCCCCGTCCCCCCTGTCACCTGTTCCCCTGTCCCCACTCCCTGTCCCCCCCTCACTGTCACCTGTCCCCCCTCACTGTCCCCCTGTCCCCACTCCCTGTCCCCCCTCACTGTCCCGCCCTCACTGTCACCTGTCCCCCCTCACTGTCACCTGTCCCCCCTCACTGACCCCCCTCACTGTCACCTGTTCCCCTTCACTGTCCCCCCTCCCTGTCCCCCTGTCCCCACTCCCTGTCCCCCCTGACTGTCCCCCTGTCCCCCCAGACCCGCCGGCGGGTTTTGGCCCCCGCCCTGGCCAGGGCCACCCGGGACCCCTTCCCCCCGGCCCGGGCCGCGGCCGTCGCCGCCTTCGCCGCCACCCACGGCTGCTACTCCCCCCCCGAGGTGGCGGCCCGGGTGCTGCCCCCCCTGTGCGCCCTCACCGTGGACCCCCACCCTGGGGTTCGGCAGCAGGTGAGGGTGGGGAGGGGGCTGGAGGAATTTGGGGAGGGGTCTGGGTGATGGGGAGGGGGGTTTGGGGGGGGTGGGAGGGACACAGAGGAATTGGGGAGGGGGGTTTGAGTGCTGGGGAGGGTCCCAGAGCAATTGTGGGGAGGTCCTGGAGTAACTGGGGGGGTGGTCAGGGTGCTGGGGGGGGTCTCAGAGCAATTGGGGGGTTCCTGGGTGGGGGGGTCAGGGTGCTATCAAGGGGGGGGGGGGGTCCCGGGGGTCTCTCACTGTTGGGGTCCCCCTGCCCCCCCCCAGGCGTTCCGGGCCATTCGAAGCTTCCTGGAGCAGCTGGAGGCGGCGGCCGAGGCCGGGGGGGTCCAGGAGGGGGGTGAGAAACTGCGGGGGGGGCAAAGACTGTGGGGAGGGGGGCCAAAAACTGGGGAGGGGGGCCAAAAATTGGGGAGGGGGGCCAAAAATGGGGGGTGGGGGGAAATGAAGTTCTGGGGGAAAGGGAGGGAATTGGGATGGGGGGGAAAGGGGGTGGGGGGACATGGGGGTGGTTTAGGGGTGTCGCCCCCTCACCCCACCCCCCGTGACCCCCTCCCCTCCCTCCCACAGACACCCCCAGCTCGGCCGCCGTGCCGGGGGGGGGCGCGGGGGGGCTGGGGGCGGCCGTGTCCTGGGCTGTCACCGGTGTCACCTCCCTGACCGCAAGGCTGATGGGGGGCGAGGGGGGGGCGGCCCCCGCACAGCCCCCCCCCACACAGGGACCCCCGCAGACCCCAGCCGAGAGCCCCACGGCCCCCCCAAAAGGTGAGTGACCCTTCCCCACAATTCCTGACCCCGCCCCCCCCCGCGCTTGGGGACCCCTTCTGAGCCCTCACTTTGCCCCCCCAGAGCCCCCCAGCGAGGAGCCCCCCCCCGAGGAGCCCCCCCTGGAAGATGCCGATGGGTGGGATGATGACTGGGGGAGTCTGGAGGTGAGTTTGGGGGGGGTCGTCACACTTGGGAAGGGGGGGTGGGGGCACAGTGTGACCCCTCCCCATCCCCTCACCTCTGTGTGTGTGTGTGTCCCCGAGGACATGGAGCTTCCCCGGAGCCCCCCCGCCAGCAGCCCGGAGGAATTGGGGACCCCCGCGCAGCCCCACACCCCCACAGAACCCCCCCCCAGCGCCCCTCCCCCAGCCGGGGGGGGTGATGAGGGCGAGGGGGGGTGGGGGGTGGGGGGCGAGTGGGGCACTGAGGACGCCTGGGAGGCGCTGCCCAGCCAGCACGGTGAGACCCCCCCCCCCAGGACACCCCCAGACCCACCCCAGACACCCCCTGACCCACCCCAGACACACCCACACACACCCAGGACCCCCAGGACAACTCTGGGACCCCCCAGACCTCCCCCAGACTACCCGAGACCCTCCCCCAGGACCCCCAGACCTCCCCCAGGACCTCCAGAACCCCCAGACCCCTCCCGGGACCCCCAGGACACCCCCAGACTCCCTCAACCCCCCCAGAGATCTCCCCAAACCCCCCCCGGGTGCTCCCCCACCCCCAAAACCCCCTTGGGATCCCTCCCCAGGACCCCTCGATGCCCCCGAGGGACTCCCCTGCCTCCCAGGACCCCTCCCCGGTGTCCTTGGGACCCCAGACCCCCCCAGTGACCCCTGGACCCCTCCATCCTCCTGAACCCCCATTCCCAGAGACCCCCCCAGCCGCCCTCTCCCTGTCCCTCCCCCTGATCCCCCTGACCCCCCTACTCGTCCCCCTGATCCCCCTGACCCCCATTTTCCCTGTCACCCCCCCGGTGACCTCCGTGTCCCCTCAGGGCCCCCCCCGGGCCGGCGGCAGCGGGAGCAGCAGCGGCGCCGCGAGCTCGAGGCCAAGCGCCGGGCGGGTCCCCGGGGCCCCCCAAAACTGGGGGCTCGAAAACTCGACTGAGGGGTGGGGAGGGGGTCCTGGAGGAAGGGACGGGGGGGTAAAAATCCCCTTTGGGTTTTTTTTTGTGGGGAGGGGGATCGGTAATAAAAACCCCCAGACCCGCAATGACGGCTCGAGGTGGCGGCGGGAATCCGTGAGGGGGACACGTGACCCGTCGGGCACGTGGCGCGGTGGGGGGCGGGGCCAGGCGGCGCGCGGCCGGGATCACGTGGCGCGGCGGGCCGGGCGGTCACGTGGCCCCGCATGGCCGGCGGGGAGGGCGCGAGCGCCGCCCAGCGGCGGCGGCGGCGGAAGGAGGAGGTCGGGGAGGGGGCGGGGGGACCCCAAAATTGAGGGGGGGGACCCCAGGATTGGGTGGGAGACACTCCAAGGGGGGTGGGGACATGGGGGGTGGTGGGGGGGGACACGGGGGAGAGGTGACAAGGACACTCCAAGGAGGGGGGGGGGAACACCCCAAGGAGGGGGGGACATGGGAAGGGGAGGGGGCAAGAACCCCAAAATTTGGGGGGGGGGGGACATACAAACTCCGGGAGGGGAGGGGACAAGGACAGGGGAGGGAGGGGGGACCCAAATGGGGACACTCCGGTGGTGGGGAGGGGGCATCAAAGTCGGGGGAGACACGTGGGGGACCCAGAAATGCCCGGGGGGCTTTGGGGGGGGGGGGGGTCCAGGTATTGGGGAGGGGGGGATACTGAAGGGGGGGGCGTTTGAAGTTCAATTTGGGGAGGGGGTAAAGATTGGGGGTCGGCCGTGAGGTTGGGGGGGCTGTGGGTGGTGCCCAGGGGTGGGTTGGGGTCCCAAGGGGGGGTTGGGGTCTCGAATGGGGGGTTGGGGTCACCCTTGGGCCCCCCCAGGACCCCGGGGTGCGGCTGTCCAAGGCCCTGAGCTATGTCCTGCGCCATGGGGCTGAGGCCGAGGGGCTGCCCATGGGCCCGGGTGGGTGAGACCCCAAACCCCACCCTAAAATCCCTCAAAAACCCACCCCAAAATCCCTGAAAATCCACCCCAAAATCCCTCAAAAACCCACCCCAAAATCCCTGAAAATCCACCCCAAAATCCCTCAAAAACCCACCCCAAAATCCCCCAGAAACCCACCCCAAAATCCCTCAAAAACCCACCCTGAAGTCCCCTAAAAACCCACCCTATAATCTCCTAAATCCCCACCCCAAAATCCCTGAAAATCCACCCCAAAATCCCCCAAAAACCCACCCTAAAATCCCTCAAAAACCCACCCCAAAATCCATGAAAATCCACCCCAAAATCCCCTAAAAACCCACCCCAAAATCCCCCAAAAACCCACCCCAAAATCCCTGAAAATCCACCCCAAAATCCCCCATAACCCACCCTAAAATCCCCGAAAATCCCCCCCAAAACCCACCCCAAAATCACCCCCCAAAGCCCACCCCAAAGTGCCCCCTTAAACCCTTTAATCCCCTCCAGGTTCCCCCAAATCCTCTCTGGGATCCCCTAAATGTCCTCTGGGACCCCCAAACACCCCCTGGGATACCCCAAATGCCCCCAGGGACCCCCCAAACACCCAAATACCCTTTGGGACCCCCCCAGACTCCCCCAAATACTTTTGGGACCCCCAGAACACCCCCTGGGACACCCCAAATGCCCCCAAACACCCCTTGAGACCCCCCCAAACACCCCCGGGACCCCCCCCGAAGGCCCTGACGGGGGTCTCGGGGGGGTTTTGGGCTCAGACGGTTTTGTTGAGGTGGGGGCTCTGCTGCGGCTGCGGCGCTTCGCGGGGGTCTCGGAGGGCGACGTGCGCAGGGTGGTGGCCGCTGACCCCAAGGGTCGCTTCGCCCTCCGGCCGGACCCCCTGAGGGTCAGGGCCAACCAGGGGCACTCCCTGCCGGTGAGGGGGGGTCCCCGAGGGGTTTGGGGGGGGTCCTCGAGGGGTCTGGGGGGGATGGAGAGGGGATTTGGGGGGGTTTATGGGGGGTTATGGGGGATTGGGGGTGTCTGGAAAAGGATTTGGGTGGGTTTATGGGGGATTTGGGGGTCCCCGAGGGGTCTGGGGGGGGTCCCCGAGAGGTTTGGGGGGGGTTTATGGGGGATTTTTGGGGATTGGGGGGGTCTGGAAAAGGATTTGCGTGGGTTTATGGGGGATTTGGGGGTCCCCGAGGGGTCTGGGGGGGCTGGAGAGGGGATTTGGGGGGGTTTATGGGGGGTTATGGGGGATTGGGGGGTCTGGAAAAGGATTTGGGTGGGTTTATGGGGGATTTGGGGGTCCCCGAGGGGTCTGGGGGGGGTCCCCGAGAGGTTTGGGGGGGTTTATGGAGGATTTGGGGAGGTCCCAGGGGGATTTGGGGGGTCCCCGAGGGGTTTGGGGGGGCCTGAAGAGGAGTTGGGTGGGTTTATGGGGGATTTGGGGGGGCTGGAGAGGAGTTTTGGGGGAATTTATGGGGGATTTTGGGGTCTGGAAAAGGATTTGGGGTTTACGGGGGATTTGGGGGGGGGTCTCCGAGAGGGTTGGGGGATCCGGAGAGGAGTTTTGGGTGGGATTTGTGGAATTTTGTGCGGGACTTTGGGTGTCCCGCTTGGATTTTGGGGATCCGGGAGGGATTTTGGGGATCCGGGGTTGGATTTTGGGAATCCGGGGTTGGATTTTGGGAATCCGGGAGGGACTTTGAGTGTCCCGGCTTGGATTTTGGGAATCCGGGAGGGATTTTGGGAATCCGGGGTTGGATTTTGGGAATCCGGGAGGGATTTTGGGGATCCGGGGTTGGATTTTGGGGATCCGGGGTTGGATTTTTGGGGGTCTCAGCTGCTCCAGGGGGCGTGTCCGGGGGTCGCAGGTGCCGGAGCTGGAGCTGACCCCCCTGCTCACCCCCGGGGCGCTGCCCCCCACCCTCGCCCACGGCACCCGGCGCCGCCTGTGGGGCCCGATCCGGGCGGGGGGGCTGCGCCCCATGGGGCGGCAACACCTGCACCTGGCGGGGGGGCTGCCGGGGGACCCCGGAGTGCGCAGCGGTGAGTGACCCCCCCCCCCCAAAAAACCCCCCCAAAACCCCCCCGGGACACCCCAAAAACCCCCAAGATCCCCAAACCCCACAGAGCCCCCAGGCTCACCTGGCGGGGTGCACCGTGATGTGAGACCCCTCCCCAAAAACAAACCCCGGGGCACCCCCAAAAAGTCCCCAAACTCAGCAGGGACCCCCTAAACCCCCCCCAAGGACCCCTCCCCAAAGCTCCCAAACCCCTTTGGCACACCCGAATCTTCCCCAAATCCTCTCGAGCCCCCAAATCCCTTTCTAGGATCCCTCAAATGCTTCAAATCCTTCTCGACACCCCCAAACCTCCTTCCTGCAGCTCCCCAGACCCTCCCAAAGCCCCCCAGGACCCCCCAAAACCCCCCAGGACCCCCCAAAATCCCCCTCCCCACAGGGATGAGGTCGGACTCGGAGATCGCCATCATCATCGACGGCCCCCGGGCGCTGGCGGGTGAGGGGGGGATGTCCCGATTTTTGGGGGGGTTCCCGATTTTTGGAGGGGGTCCCCAATGTTTGGGGGGTCCCCCCGATGTCCGTGTGACCCCCCCCGACCCCTCCCCCAGACGGGATCCCCTTTTTCCGCTCGGCCAACGGGGTGATCCTGACACCGGGGGACGCCCAGGGCCGGATCCCCCCCAAATATTTCCTGCGGGTTCTGCAGCTGCGGCCGCACCGTGAGGGGCGGGGGACCCCAAAATTGGGGTGGGGGGTTTGGGGGGAGACCCCGAAACTTGGGGGTCAAAGGGTTTGGGGGGATTATTCAGGAATTTGGGGAGGGATCCTGAAATTGGGGGTCTGGGGAGGTCGGGGAGTTTGGGGGGGACCCCAAAACTGGCGGGGGGGGGGGGCTCGGGGATTTGGGGGGACCCCAAAACTGGGGGGGGGGCTTTGGGTGGACTCAGGGTTCGGGGGGGCTTTGGGGGTCCGGGATTGAGAGTTGGGGGGGGGTCCCGTTACCATGGCAACAGCTCCTCTATTTCCCCCCCCTCCCCAGGGTGTGAACTGCCCCTGGACGGACCCTGGGACGAGGGGGGGGAGAGACCCCCGGATGAGGATTTGGGGGGGGTCTGAGCCCCTCCCCCACCACCCGAGGATTTGAGGGGTTCCACCTCTCCCCCCATAAGGATTTGGGGGGGGGGTCTGAGCCCCCCCGGATCCCACAGACCCAAATAAAGCCCCCCCTGAGCACGGCGAGTGTCACATGGTGGGGTCAGAGCTCAAACCCCCCTCCCCAAATAACCCCCGGGGGGACCCAGGACCCTCCCAGTCCTCCCCAGTCCCTCCCAGTTTCCCTAAATCGGATTTCACACAGAAATTCTCCTTTATTGCTGCATCCACCCGGATCTGGGGGGTCCCGGGGGGGGATTTTGGGGGTCCCGGGGGGGGTCCCGGGGGGTCCCTCAGCAGATCCCGCACGTTTCCCTGCGGCCGAAGCGGCGGTGCCGGGGCTCGAGGCTCCGCCGCAGCTCCTCATCCTCCTCCAGCGCCCTGCGGGGGTCGGGGGGCGTCGGGCAGGGGGGGACCCCCAAAAAACCCCCCGGGACCCCCCCTCAGGACCCCTCCCCATCCACCCCAAGACCCCCGAACCACCCCAAACCCCTCCTGGACCTCCCCGTGCCAGCCCTGCTGTCCCTCCTGAGCCCCCCGGGAGCCCTCAGGACCCCCCCAGACCCCCCGGGCCCCCCCCCCTGTCCCCCCGCTGTCTCCCCGGTGTCCCCCCGGTGTCCCCCCGGTGTCCCCACCTGCTCTCGCGGCGGTGCCGGTCCCGCACGAGCCGGTCCCGCCGGTTCACCAGTGCCACCAGTTCCTCCAGTAAGAGCTGCTCGCGCTCGCGCTGTGCCGGCGGCTTCTGCCACTCTGGGGGGGTCCCCAAATGTCCCCCAAATGTCCCCAAGTGTTCCCAATGTCCCCCTGTCCCACCCGATGTCCTCACCATGTCCTCCCCCCATCCCCAGTGTCCCCCTGTCCCCAGTGTCCCGCCGATGTCCCCATCTCCCCCCTGTCCCCGATGTCCCCGGTGTCCCCCCCTGTCCCCGGTGTCCCGCCGATGTCCCCCCTGTCCCCGGTGTCCCCCCCTGTCCCCAGTGTCGCACCCTCTGTCCCCAGCAGCCCCCGCAGCTCCCGGCTCAGCAGCTCAAAGCGTCGCTCCAGGTCCCGCTCCTGCGCCCTGGGGGTGACACGAGGGGACAAAAGGGGACAAGGAGGTGTCACCGGGGCTGGCAGAGCTCCCCCGCAGCGTCCCCAGGGTCCCCTCGCGGACACCGGAGCGGGGGGGGGGCACAGGGAGGGGACACGGGGGGAGGGTGGCGATGTCGCCGCGGTGTCACCGCGGTGTCGCCGCTGTCCCCTCACAGCAGCTGCAGCTGGTCCTGTCGCCGCACCAGCAAATTCCGCTGCTGCACCAGCGAGAACCAGGCCCGGAGCAGCCGCTCCTCGCGGGAGGGGTCCGCGCCTGGGGACACGGGGACAGCGGGGACGTTGGGGACAGCGGGGGGATTGGGGACATCGGGGGGATTGGGGACATTGGGGACACAGGGACAGTGGGGACGTTGGGGACAGCGGGGGGATTGGGGACAGCGGGGGGATTGGGGACATGGGGACAGCGGGGACGTTGGGGACAGCGGGGATGTTGGGGACATCAGGGACAATGGGGATATTGGAGACATTGGGGACAGAAAGGACATTGGGGATATTGGGGACATTGGGGATATTGGGGACATGGAGGATGTTGGGGACATTGGGGACAGAGAGGACATTGGGGATATTGGGGACATTGGGGACATTAGGGACAGAGAGGACATTGGGGATATTGGGGACATTTGGGACATTAGGGACAGAGAGGACATTGGGGATATTGGGGACATTGGGGACATTGGGGACAGAGGACATTGGGGATATTGGGGACATGGAGGATGTTGGGGACATTGGGGACAGAGGGAACATCGGGGGGACATTGAGGACATTGGGGGATATGGGGGACACTGGGTGAGCACGGGGACAATGGGACATTGGGGACATCAGGGGACACAGGGACATGGGGGACACTGTGGGCCCCGTGTCCCCATGATGTCCCCTGCTGTCCCTCTTTTCCCTTGCTCTCAATGCCCAGTGTCCCCAATGCCCCCTCTCTGTCCCCATACCCCCCCGTCCCGCTGTCCCCAACGTCCCCCTGTCCTTGCTGTCCCCCCAGTGTCCCCAATGTCCCCGCTGTCCCCAGTGTCCCCCCAATGTCCCCGCTGTCCCCTCACCGCTGTCCATCAGCTCCCGCAGTTCCCGCTCCAGCGCCGGGGCCTGAGCGTCCAGCCGGGCCTGCTCCTGCTCCAGGGCCAGCAGCTCGGCCGCCACCCACTGTCCCTGTCACCGCGGGGACACCGCTGTCACCCCTGTGCCACCCTGCTCCTGCTCCAGGGCCAGCAGCTCGGCCGCCACCCACTGTCCCTGTCACCGCGGGGACACCGCTGTCACCCCTGTGCCACCCCTGCTCCTGCTCCAGGGCCAGCAGCTCGGCCGCCACCCACTGTCCCTGTCACCGCGGGGACACCGCTGTCACCCCTGTGCCACCCCTGCTCCTGCTCCAGGGCCAGCAGCTCGGCCGCCACCCACTGTCCCTGTCACCGCGGGGACACCGCTGTCACCCCTGTGCCACCCACTGTCCCTGTCACTGCGGGGACACCGCTGTCACCCCTGTGCCACCCTGCTCCTGCTCCAGGGCCAGCAGCTCGGCCGCCACCCACTGTCCCTGTCACCGCGGGGACACCGCTGTCACCCGTGTGCCACCCACTGTCCCTGTCACTGCGGGGACACCGCTGTCACCCGTGTGCCACCCACTGTCCCTGTCACCGCGGGGACACTGCTGTCACCCCTGTGCCACCCACTGTCCCTGTCACCGCGGGGACACCGCTGTCACCCCTGTGCCACCCCTGCTCCTGCTCCAGGGCCAGCAGCTCGGCCGCCACCCACTGTCCCTGTCACCGCGGGGACACCGCTGTCACCCCTGGCTGTCCCTGCCTTCCCTCCAATGTCCCCCTCCCCATTGTCCCCCATTGTCCCCAAGGTCCCCTCCCTGTGTCCCCAGTGGTGTCCCCAATGTGTCCCCCCCTGTGTCCCCCCCCCGGGTCCCCTTACCCCGCTCTCCTCCTCGGGGGGCTCCAGGGGCTCCCTGGGGGTCTCTGGGGGGGGAGGGGACACGGGGGGGACACACGGGGGTGACCCCGACTCCCCCCCGGGGGGTCCCACGGCCGCGCCCCCCCCGCGCTCACCGGAGGGGGGAGGGGCGGGGGGGGTCCCGACGTCACCCTGGGGACAGAGGGGGGGTCAGGGGGGGTCGGGGGGGGTCGGGGGGGCACCTTGGGGGTCCGGGGGGGGGTCTCTGGAGGGGGGAGGGGTCTCACCTTCGGGGGAGGGTCCCGCAGGCGGGGGAAGCTCCTGGAGCGGGGGGGGGGGCGTGGGGAGACCCCTCCCCACCCCCACGGGTCGGGGGGAGCGGGGGGGGCGCTCCGGCAGAGCCGCCCCCTCCCCAAATGCTGGGGGGGGGGTCCTGGGGGGGCTCCCCTTTAATGGGGCCGAGCTGGGGGTCCCGGGGGGGGCTGGGCGGGGGTCCCCCCTCGGCTGTGTCACTGGGGGGGTCCTGGGGGGGCCCCCCCTCCACGGGGGGGTCTGGGGGCGCCCCCCCCTCGATGGGGTCGAGCTGGGGGGGGTCTGCGGGGGGCTCCCCCTGCTCAGTGTCCATCTGGGGGGGGTCTGGGGGGGGTCTCTTGGGACCCTCCCTCGGTGATGCTGAGTTGGGGCTCTGGGGGGGTCCCGGCTGGGGTCTCTGGGGGGGTCTGGGGGTCCCGGGGGGGCTCCTGGGGCTCCTCCGCAATGGAGGCGCTCTGGGGGCGCGGGGGGGGTCCCCGGGGGGGTCGTTTGGGGTCCCCCCTCGGTGACGTCATCTAAAAGGTCCTGGGGGGTCCCCGGGGGGGTCGTTTGGGGCCCCCCCCTCGGTGACGTCACTCGGTGATTCCGGGGGTCTCCCCTCCTCCATGCTGCCGCTCCAGGGGGGGTCCGGGGGGGTCTCTTGGGGCCCCCCCTCAGTGACGTCATCCCGAAAGTCCTGGGGGGTCTCCGGGGGGGTCTCTTGGGGCCCCCCCTCGGTGAAGCCGCTCGGGGGTCGCGGGGGGGTCCCCGGGGGGGGTCCCCAGGAGCGCTCGGACCTGGCTGAGGAAGGTCATGACCCCCAGGCTGTCGGGGGTCTCCATGTCCGAGGGGTCCAGGAGCCGCGGGACCCCCAGGGCCGCGAAGGCGTCGAAGGCCTGGGTGGGGGGAGGGGTGGGGGGGTCAAGGTGGGGGGGGACTCCCAAGCCTGGAGCCCCCCCGGGCCCCCCAGCCCCCCCCACGCACCCGTTTGTTGTTGCCCCGGTGGTCCCGGGGGTCCAGAGCCTCGAAATCACTGCAGGGGGGAGGGGGACATTGGGGGGGGGGGGGGGCTTGGTCACTGCGGGGGTCCCCAAGTGACCCAAACCCCCCCCCAACATCCCCGGGGGGCCCTGACCCCCCCCATCCATGGGTGCCCCCCCGAATTGCTCCTCAGCCACCCCCCCCAGGCTCCTCTCAGGTGTCCCCTCTGTCCCCTGTGACCCCCCCGAACCCCTCCAGGACCCCCCCCCAATCCCCTCATGTCCCCCACAAACCCTCCAGGACCCCCCACAAACCCCCAGGACCCCCCCAAACCCCCCAGGATCCACCTGTGACCCCCCCAAACCCCTCACGTCCCCCCCAAAGCCCCCCAGGACCCCTCCAGGACCACCTCAAACCCCCAGGACCCCCTCCCAATCCCCTCATATCCCCCCCAAACCCCCCAGGACCCCCCCCCAAAACCCCCAGGATCCCCCCAAAGCCCCCCAAGATCCACCTGTGACCCCCCCAAACCCCCCAGGACCGCCCCCCAATCCCCTCATGTCCCCCACAAACCCCCCAGGACCCCCCAAACCCCCCCATGTCCCCCTCCAAACCCCCTCCCCTACCCTCCTGCCCCCCCCCAGGGTGCCCCTCCCCCCTCCCCTCCCCCCCCCGCGCCCCCCCCCTCACATCTCTCGGGGTCTCAGCCGGTGCAGGAGGGCGCAGAACCCCAACCCGCTGCTCCAGGACCCCCCGAAATCGGTGACGGCGACCCCCGGGTACCCGGCCGTGACCCCCCGGCACCAGGCCAGGAGCGCCCCGCGACCCCCGGGGGGGTCCTGGGGGGGCACGGGGGGGGGGTCAGCACAGAGAGACCCCCCCCAGCACAGAGAGACCACCCCAGCACAGAGAGACCCCTCCCCAGAGACCCCCCAGCACAGAGAGACCCCCCCCAGCACAGAGAGACCACCCCCAGCACAAAGAGACCCCCCCCAGAGACCCCCCAGCACAGACAGACCCCCCCCAGAACCCAGAGACCCCCCCCAGAGACGCCCCCCAGACCCAAAATGGGGGGAGGGGGGAACACCCCCAAACACGCCCCCCACCCCCATGGGACCCCCACCCCCCCAATTCAGGGGTCCCTGCCCCCCCCCCCACTCACCGCGCTGATTTCGGGGGGGGTCTCTGGGTCCCCCCCCCGGCTCTGGGGGGGTCCCTCCGTGTCCCCAAATTGGGGGGGGCCCCGCTGGGGAGGGGGGCGCTGGGGGGGAGAGGACGGTCAGGGACCCCCCCCAGGGACCCCCCGGCATTGGGGGGACACCGGGGGGGGGGTTGGGGACATTGGGGACACCTCGGGGACCCACCTCGGGGTGCGGGGGGGGCGCCCCCCCGCCCTGTGCGCCCCCCCCCTCGTCCTCGGGGTCACTCTCGAAGTCCCCCAGGTCGGCCACGTCCCCGGGGGGGCTCAGGCTGGTGACACTCTGCATGTCCTCGTCCCTGGGGGGGAGGACAATGTCCCCAAGGGGGTCCCCGAGGCCCCCCCCAGCTGCAATGTGTCCCCCCCCGGTGTCCCCAAGAGCCCCCGGCCCCACCACGGACACCAAATGTCCCCAAAGCCCCTCAATGTCCCCAAAGTTATTGTGTCCCCCTCAATGTCCCCAACGTCCCTTCGATGTCCCACAATGTCCCTTTATTGTCCCTTTAATGTCCCCCGATGTCCCCTCTGTCCCCCAATGACCCCTTTCATGTCTCCCTGTCCCTTCAATGTCCCCAGTGTCCCCGTTCCTTCTCCATGTCTCCAATGTCCCCAATGTCCCTTCAATGTCCCCAATGTCCCCAATATCCCGAATGTCCCCACTGTCCCCTCAATGTCCCTGCTGTCCCCCAGTCCCCCCAATGTCCCCGTGTCCCCCCGGTGTCCCCAACGTCCCCCCAATCCCTAATGTCCCCCCAGTGTCCCCAATGTCCCCCCCGCTGTCCCCAATGTCCCCAATATCCCCAATGTCCCCCCAATCCCTAATGTCCCCCGGTGTCCCCACTGTCCACAATGTCCCCCCGCTGTCCCTGTGTCCCCAATCCCCCAATGTCCCCGTGTCCCCCCGCTGTCCCCAACGTCCCCCCAATCCCTAATGTCCCCCCAGTGTCCCCCCCCCGCTGTCCCCCAATGTCCCCAGTATCCCCAATGTCCCCCCAATCCCTAATGTCGCTGTCCCTGTGTCCCCAATCCCCCAATGTCCCCGTGTCCCCCCAGTGTCCCCAATGTCCCCAACATCCCCAATGTCCCCCCAATCCCTAATGTTCCCCCAGTGTCCCCAATGTCCCCAATGTCCCCCCAGTCCCTAATGTCCCCCCGGTGTCCCCAATGTCCCATGTCCCCCCGCTGTCCCTGTGTCCCCAGTCCCCTGATGTCCCCATGTCCCCCCGGTGTCCCCAATGTCCCCAACATCCCAATGTCCCCCCAGTCCCTAATGTCCCCCCGCTGTCCCCAATGTCCCCAATGTCCCCCCGCTGTCCCTGTGTCCCCTCAATGTCCCTGCTGTCCCCAATCCCCCGGTGTCCCCAATGTCCCCAATATCCCAACGTCCCCCCAATCCCTAATGTCCCCCCGCTGTCCCCCCGCTGTCCCCGTGTCCCCAGTGCCGTACGTGGGGTGTCCCTCCATCAGGACGAGCCCGCGCAGCCGCAGCCGCAGCGTGGCCGTTGTCACCTTGCGGCTCCGGGGGCGCAGGGACAGGGACACCGGGGTGTCCCCAACCCCCCGCCAGGCGCCCCAGCTCCAGCGGGGCTGCGGCCACCACCGAGCGCCGGCCCCCGCGACTCCTGCGGGGACAGCGCGGGGGGACAGCTGGGGACAGCTGGGGACAGCTGGGGACACCGTGGGGGGACAGCTGGGGACACCTGGGGACAGCCGGGGACAGCTGGGGACAGCTGGGGACAGCTGGGGACACCACGGGACACCGCGGGGGGACAGCTGGGGACAGCCGGGGACAGCTGGGGACACCGCGGGTCGGGGCTCGGGGACACCTGGGGGACAGTCGGGGGACAGCTGGGGACAGCCAGGGACAGCCGGGGACACCTGGGGACAGCTGGGGACATCGCGGGTCCGGGCTCGGGGACACCTGGGGGACAGCTGGGGGACAGCCAGGGACACCCGGGGACACCTGGGGAACACCTGGGGATACCCAGGGACATCTGGGAACACTGTGGGTCGGGGACAGCTGGGAGAAACCTGAGGGACACCCGGGGGACACCTGGGGACAGCCAGGGACACCTGGGGGCCACTCAGGGACCCCAGTGTCACCCACCCGGGGGGACCCTGATGTCACCCCTGTGCCACCCAGAGACCCCCCCCCCCCCAATGCCCCAGGGGACCCCGATGTCACTGAGAGACCCCAAGGGAAACCCCAATATCCCCCAGCCCAGGGACCCCGATGTCACCGCAGTGTCACCCAGGGACCCCCGGCTTCCCCCCCCCCGTTTTTGGGGTCCCCCCCCGTTTTTGGGGTGTCCCCCCCGTTTTTGGGGTGTCCCCCCCGTTTTTGGGGTGTCCCCCCCCGGTTTTTGGGGTGTCCCCGCCCCCCTCACGTTGACCACGAGGAAGTTCCAGGTTTTGTCATCGAAGGCGGTGGCCTGGGGGTCCTGGGGGGGCAGGGGGGGGGTCACTGGGGGGGGGTCCTGGGGGGGCAGGGGGGGTCACTGGGGGGGGTCCTGGGGGGGCAGGGGGTGTCACTGGGGGGAGGGGACACACCAGGGGGGGTCTGGGGTGGATTGGGGGGGTCCAGAAGGGTCCGAGAGGGTCTGAGGGGGGGGAGGGGAGGGGAGGGGGACAGGCCAGGGTCCGGGGGGGTCCGGGGGGGGGTCGCACGTACCCGGTACAGGGTCACCACCACCTCGAGGGTCTCGGGCACCACCCAGACCACCATCCCCCGCCGCGGGTCCTGGATGCCCGGCTGCCACCTGCGGGGCTGCACCCCCCGTCAGGGACCCCAAAAAACCATCCCTGACCCCCCCGGGACCCCCAAAAACCACCCCTGAC